>NW_027099133.1:900000-1092000 GCF_037042795.1 Molothrus aeneus | reverse complement strand
GGGAATGAAGGAAATGCAGTCCTTGCAGGCACTGAGAGAGAAAAAGGAGGGAGGGAAAGTTAACGTACAGGATCGGATTTCATCCCACCAGAAAGGAAAGAGCTCGACGGGACTGATGGCTTTCTCAGGGAATTGTGAGCGAGGGCGCAGCATCATGGTGCTGTCACGAAGAAGAGCTTGCTGCTTCAACACTCTTGGAAGTTTTTTCTCGATTTCCAAGCAAAGGCATCCAAGCTCCCAAAAGTTCCGCCGGCCTTGGGTAGGAAGCGCGTCACCTTTGGCTGGGAGGCGGCACGGCAAAGATTTTTGGGGAAGCCTAGTGGCAGCAGAGGAGGAAGCAGCACCTTAGAGCTGCTCCAGAATCCATCGCCATGCGGGCTGCAATGCTATCCTTTGCAGTTGAGGACGGCTCTTTGCCCTTAGCTTGAAATTCTGCCACCTGCATGGCAAGGAATATAGGACAGACAGACAGGCTCCAGGCAAACATTCCCAGGCAAAGCTGAGAAGAGGAAGCAAGTGAAACCAAGCGAGTGAGCCAGCACCAGCGCCAGAGGGCACACAGGATGGAAGAGTGCAAGAACAGAGCCTGAGGAGTGCGGGCACAGCGGCAGGCAGTTCACTTCCCACACAGCTCTCCTGTGTGTGGTCAAGGCAGCAGCAGCAGCAGCAAAAGAAAGGTGAGAGCAAGAAATCCCAGCTGTCCTTAACTTCCGGCTGGCAAGCAGCATCCTGGGCAGGCTTGGGGAAGCACAAGCGGGATCCCTCACCTCCCGACAGACAGCGCCTATCTGTCCTTCCTCCGGGTACACTGCGCTGAGCACATCAAACAAGGTGCCGCCGTCCATGAACTCCATGGCCAGCCAGAGCTCCGCATCCACCAGGTAGCTGAAAGAAGAAAACCACGGCATGGAGAGACAGCAATGGGCACAGCCTCAGTCAGCCAGGGGCCCGAGCCAGGTTTTTGCAACT
The DNA here is from genome assembly GCF_037042795.1 of Molothrus aeneus. Classification (NCBI taxonomy): domain Eukaryota; kingdom Metazoa; phylum Chordata; class Aves; order Passeriformes; family Icteridae; genus Molothrus; species Molothrus aeneus. The sequence continues at coordinate 1,091,031 of NW_027099133.1, read as the reverse complement.
GCTCTCCAAGCTACGTGTGCCACAAGAGATTCATGATCACCAGCTCCAATTCCTCCCACGCTCTGGAGACCAGCAGAGAAATCACCACCAGCTCCCTTCTCTGCCAGGGACCAAAGGGCATCGTCTCTTCGGGCTTGCGCTAGCTAAAGCTACATTGACATGAGAATAGGCCAACCTGTCTAAGTAGGTAACAATATTGGGACTCCTGTTGTCCCTCATGGCCAGGATTTCATTGGCAGCCAGCTCCTCGGACATCTCCTCCTCAAGCGACATGATCTTGATTGCCACCTGAAATGACATTGGCCACCGTTTACCTTGAGAAGACGCCCCCTGCTCGAGATCACAAGCAGCACGGAGCGAGTGCTGCTGCAATGAGGCAGCGGGCTGGGCCAAAGTGCCTTGTCACTCGACAGCAGAGCTTAGCAGAAGCACCAAAGGCCATCCCAAATGCATTCTGCCTCCTGAGCCTAGAGTGTACTTCAGAGGAACAGCCTCTGCTGCAGACATGGAGCTGCCACCCAAACCTCCAGGCAGGGCTCACAGCAGCGGGGAAAGCGCTCCAGAGCTGCAAAATGGCATGGGGCTGTTGGCACTTTACCTGTTGTCCGCTGCTGCTGTCAAGGGCTTTATAAACAGCTCCAAAGCCCCTGGAAAGACAAAAGCAGCAGAAAGAGCCCTTTATCCCTTGGCACTGAAATCAAGCCTAGGCAGCAGATCTCCCCAGGCTGCCTGCACGTCTTCCTTAGAAAACGCCTGGCTGCGGCGTCTCTTCGGCCAACAGCACGTCGGCCCGTGAGCCCTCTGCCCTGCGGGGCAGCCTGTCCAAGGGAACACTAAGGTGCAGCATGAAGACCAAGGGCCGCTGGAAATCTCCAAGGCGCACGCCCAGCCAGGTCATTTCCAAACCTAAGGGGAACTCTCCTCCTTGTGCGGGTGTGCATGCATGTGTGTGTCAAAAGAGTGACAACAATTAGAGTCAGAAGACTGTCCTTGAGAATCTGACATTTCTTGAGTGGCAAGGTGCTCTTTCAGGCCAGAAAGCGGCAGGGCCACAGCGTTTCCCAGCTCCTGCTCCTCCTTGCTGCAAGCAAGACAATGCCAGCATCAACTTGTCTTCGATGAGGCCTTCGCATTGCTCTGACCAAGCAGTCCAGGCAGGCGACAGGAGGTAAAGCCAGAGCCGTAGGCGAGGACCGGCCTGGGGAAAACAGGTCTACCCCAGGGGCCAGGCTTCTGTGGGCAAAGGCCGGCCCAGGGAAAGGAGGTCTACCCAAGGGGTTTCTGGCAACAGGTCTACCTAAGGGGCCTGGGACAGGTCTACGCAAGGATTCTGGGACACCAGGTCTACCCAGTGGCTGGGTTGCCTTATGCAAATGCCAGCCTGGGACAAGAGGTCTACCCCAGGGGCCTGGGATATAAGGTCTACATCAGGGGTGTGGGTCAACAGGTTTACCCCGGGGCCTGGGAAGACAGGCCAACCCCAGGCGTCTGCGACACCAGGTCTACCCCGTGAATGGGCTGCCTAATGCGAAGACCAGGACATCAGGTCTACCCCAGGGGTGTGGGACAACAGGTCTACTCCAGGGGCCTGGGAAAACAGCTCTACCCAGGGCATCTGGTGCAATACGGCTACCCTGTGGATGGGCCGCCAAAGGCGAAGGCCTGGCCGGGAACACAGATCTACGCCAGGGGTCTGGGACAACAGGTCCACCACAGGGCATCGGGGACAACAGGTCTACCCTAAGGATGGGATGCCTAATGCCAAGTCCTGGCCTGGACAACAGGTCTACCCCAGGGGTGTGAGACAACAGGTCTACCCCACGGGTTTGGGACAACAGGTCTACACTAGGGCCGAGGACACAAGGTCTACCCCACGGGCCTCGGACAACAGGTCTACCTCAGGCCTCTGGATAACAGGTCTACCCTGAATGGGCTGCTTAATGAGAAGACCAGGACAACAGGTCTACTCCAGGGGCCTGGGAAAACAGGTCTACCCTCGGGCCAGGCTGCCGAACTCGAGGTCCGGCATGGGGAACACAGGTCTCCCCAAGGTATCGGGGACACCAGGTCTCCCCTGTGAATGGGCTGCTTAATACGAAGACCAGGACAACAGGTCTACACCAGGGGCCTGGGACAACAGGTCTACCCTGTGGATGGGCTGCCTAATGCCAAGTCCTGGCCTGGACACCAGGTCTACCCCATGGGTTTGGGACAACAGGTCTAACCCAGGGGCCTGGGACAAGAGGTCTACACTAGAGCCAGGCTGCCGAACACGAGGTCCGGCCTGCGGACAACGGGTCTACCCCAGGCATCGGGGACACCAGGTCTACCCAGTGGATGGGCTGTCTAAGGCGTTCCTGGCCCAGATAAAAGGTCTACCCCAGGGGTTTCGGAAAACCGATCTACAGTGTGGATGGGTGGCCTAATGCAGTCCTGGCCTGGACAACAGGTCTACCCAAGGGGTTTGGGACAACAGGTCTACCCCATGGGCCGAGGACACAAGGTCTACCCCACGGGCCTGGGACAACAGGTCTACCTCAGGCCTCTGGATAACAGGTCTACCCTGAATGGGCTGCTTAATGAGAAGACCAGGACAACAGGTCTACCCCAGGGGCCTGGGACAACAGGTCTACCCTCAGGCCATGCTGCCGAACTCGAGGTCCGGCATGGGGAACACAGGTCTACCCAAGGTATCGGGGACACCAGGTCTCCCCTGTGAATGGGCTGCTTAATACGAAGACCAGGACAACAGGTCTACACCAGGGGCCTGGGACAATCGGTCTACCCTGTGGATGGGCTGCCTAATGCCAAGTCCTGGCCTGGACAACAGGTCTACCCCATGGGTTTGGGACAACAGGTCTAACCCAGGGGCCTGGGACAACTAGGGCCAGGCTGCCGAACACGAGGTCCGGCCTGCGGACAACGGGTCTACCCCAGGCATCGGGGACACCAGGTCTTCCCAGTGGATGGGCTGTCTAAGGCGTTCCTGGCCCAGATAAAAGGTCTACCCCAGGGGTTTGGGAAAAACGATCTACCGTGTGGATGGGTGGCCTAATGCAGTCCTGGCCTGGACAACAAGTCTACCCAAGGGGTTTGGGACAACAGGTCTACCCCATGGGCCGAGGACACAAGGTCTACCCCACGGGCCTGGGACAACAGGTCTACCTCAGGCCTCTGGATAACAGGTCTACCCTGAATGGGCTGCTTAATGAGAAGACCAGGACAACAGGTCTACCCCAGGGGCCTGGGAGAACAGGTCTACCCCAGGGCCATGCTGCCGAACTCGAGGTCCGGCATGGGGAACACAGGTCTACCCAAGGTATCAGGAACACCAGGCCTCCCCTGTGAATGGGCTGCTTAATATGAAGACCAGGACAACAGGTCTACACCAGGGGCCTTGGACAACAGGTCTACCGTGTGGATGGGCTGCCTAATGCCAAGTCCTGGCCTGGACAACAGGTCTACCCCATGGGTTTGGGACAACAGGTCTACCCCATGGGCCGGGGACACAAGGTCTACCCCACAGGCCTGGGACAACAGGTCTACCTCAGACCTCTGGATAACAGGTCTACCCTGAATGGGCTGCTTAATGAGAAGACCAGGACAACAGGTCTACCCCAGGGGCCTGGGAGAACAGGTCTACCCTCGGGCCAGGCTGCCGAACTCGAGGTCCGGCATGGGGAACACAGGTCTACCCAAGGTATCGGGGACACCAGGTCTCCCCTGTGAATGGGCTGCTTAATACGAAGACCAGGACAACAGGTCTACACCAGGGGCCTGGGACAATAGGTCTACCCTGTGGATGGGCTGCCTAATGCCAAGTCCTGGCCTGGACAACAGGTCTACCCCATGGGTTTGGGACAACAGGTCTAACCCAGGGGCCTGGGACAACTAGGGCCAGGCTGCCGAACACGAGGTCCGGCCTGCGGACAACGGGTCTACCCCAGGCATCGGGGACACCAAGTCTACCCAGTGGATGGGCTGTCTAAGGCGTTCCTGGCCCAGATAAAGGTCTACCCCAGGGGTTTCGTAAAACCGATCTACCGTGTGGATGGGTGGCCTAATGCAGTCCTGGCCTGGACAACAGGTCTACCCCACGGGTTTGGGACAACAGGTCTACCCCATGGGCCGAGGACACAAGGTCTACCCCACGGGCCTGGGACAACAGGTCTACCTAAGGCCTCTGGATAACAGGTCTACCCTGAATGGGCTGCTTAATGAGAAGTCCAGGACAACAGGTCTACCCCAGGGGCCTGGGAGAACAGGTCTACCCTCGGGCCAGGCTGCCGAACTCGAGGTCCGGCATGGGGAACACAGGTCTACCCAAGGTATCGGGGACACCAGGTCTCCCCTGTGAATGGGCTGCTTAATACGAAGACCAGGACAACAGGTCTACACCAGGGGCCTGGGACAATAGGTCTACCCTGTGGATGGGCTGCCTAATGCCAAGTCCTGGCCTGGACAACAGGTCTACCCCATGGGTTTGGGACAACAGGTCTAACCCAGGGGCCTGGGACAACTAGGGCCAGGCTGCCGAACACGAGGTCCGGCCTGCGGACAACGGGTCTACCCCAGGCATCGGGGACACCAAGTCTACCCAGTGGATGGGCTGTCTAAGGCGTTCCTGGCCCAGATAAAAGGTCTACCCCAGGGGTTTGGGAAAACCGATCTACCGTGTGGATGGGTGGCCTAATGCAGTCCTGGCCTGGACAACAGGTCTACCCAAGGGGTTTGGGACAACAGGTCTACCCCATGGGCCGAGGACACAAGGTCTACCCCACGGGCCTGGGACAACAGGTCTACCTCAGGCCTCTGGATAACAGGTCTACCCTGAATGGGCTGCTTAATGAGAAGACCAGGATAACACGTCCACCCCAGGGGCCTGGGACAACAGGTCTACCCTCAGGCCATGCTGCCGAACTCGAGGTCCGGCATGGGGAACACAGGTCTACCCAAGGTATCGGGGACACCAGGTCTCCCCTGTGAATGGGCTGCTTAATACGAAGACCAGGACAACAGGTCTACACCAGGGGCCTGGGACAATCGGTCTACCCTGTGGATGGGCTGACTAATGCAAAGTCCTGGCCTGGACAACAGGTCTACCCCATGGGTTTGGGACAACAGGTCTACCCCATGGGCCGGGGACACAAGGTCTACCCCATGGGCCTGGGACAACAGGTCTACCTCAGGCCTCTGGATAACAGGTCTACCCTGAATGGGCTGCTTAATGAGAAGACCAGGACAACAGGTCTACCCCAGGGGCCTGGGAGAACAAGTCTACCCTCGGGCCAGGCTGCCGAACTCGAGGTCCGGCATGGGGAACACAGGTCTACCCAAGGTATCGGGGACACCAGGTCTCCCCTGTGAATGGGCTGCTTAATACGAAGACCAGGACAACAGGTCTACACCAGGGGCCTGGGACAATAGGTCTACCCTGTGGATGGGCTGCCTAATGCCAAGTCCTGGCCTGGACAACAGGTCTACCCCATGGGTTTGGGACAACAGGTCTAACCCAGGGGCCTGGGACAACTAGGGCCAGGCTGCCGAACACGAGGTCCGGCCTGCGGACAACGGGTCTACCCCAGGCATCGGGGACACCAAGTCTACCCAGTGGATGGGCTGTCTAAGGCGTTCCTGGCCCAGATAAAAGGTCTACCCCAGGGGTTTCGGAAAACCGATCTACAGTGTGGATGGGTGGCCTAATGCAGTCCTGGCCTGGACAACACGTCTACCCAAGGGGTTTGGGACAACAGGTCTACCCCATGGGCCGAGGACACAAGGTCTACCCCACGGGCCTGGGACAACAGGTCTACCTCAGGCCTCTGGATAACAGGTCTACCCTGAATGGGCTGCTTAATGAGAAGACCAGGACAACAGGTCTACCCCAGGGGCCTGGGAGAACAGGTCTACCCTCGGGCCAGGCTGCCGAACTCGAGGTCCGGCATGGGGAACACAGGTCTACCCAAGGTATCGGGGACACCAGGTCTCCCCTGTGAATGGGCTGCTTAATACGAAGACCAGGACAACAGGTCTACACCAGGGGCCTGGGACAACAGGTCTACCGTGTGGATGGGCTGCCTAATGCAAAGTCCTGGCCTGGACAACAGGTCTACCCCATGGGTTTGGGACAACAGGTCCAACCCAGGGGCCTGGGACAACTAGGGCCAGGCTGCCGAACACGAGGTCCGGCCTGCGGACAACGGGTCTACCCCAGGCATCGGGGACACCAAGTCTACCCAGTGGATGGGCTGTCTAAGGCGTTCCTGGCCCAGATAAAGGTCTACCCCAGGGGTTTGGGAAAACCGATCTACCGTGTGGATGGGTGGCCTAATGCAGTCCTGGCCTGGACAACACGTCTACCCAAGGGGTTTGGGACAACAGGTCTACCCCATGGGCCGAGGACACAAGGTCTACCCCACGGGCCTGGGACAACAGGTCTACCTCAGGCCTCTGGATAACAGGTCTACCCTGAATGGGCTGCTTAATGAGAAGACCAGGACAACAGGTCTACCCCAGGGGCCTGGGAGAACAGGTCTACCCTCGGGCCAGGCTGCCGAACTCGAGGTCCGGCATGGGGAACACAGGTCTCCCCAAGGTATCGGGGACACCAGGTCTCCCCTGTGAATGGGCTGCTTAATACGAAGACCAGGACAACAGGTCTACACCAGGGGCCTGGGACAATCGGTCTACCCTGTGGATGGGCTGCCTAATGCCAAGTCCTGGCCTGGACAACAGGTCTACCCCATGGGTTTGGGACAACAGGTCTAACCCAGGGGCCTGGGACAACTAGGGCCAGGCTGCCGAACACGAGGTCCGGCCTGCGGACAACGGGTCTACCCCAGGCATCGGGGACACCAGGTCTACCCAGTGGATGGGCTGTCTAAGGCGTTCCTGGCCCAGATAAAAGGTCTACCCCAGGGGTTTCGTAAAACCGATCTACCGTGTGGATGGGTGGCCTAATGCAGTCCTGGCCTGGACAACAGGTCTACCCCACGGGTTTGGGACAACAGGTCTACCCCATGGGCCGAGGACACAAGGTCTACCCCACGGGCCTCGGACAACAGGTCTACCTCAGGCCTCTGGATAACAGGTCTACCCTGAATGGGCTGCTTAATGAGAAGACCAGGACAACAGGTCTACCCCAGGGGCCTGGGAGAACAGGTCTACCCTCGGGCCAGGCTGCCGAACTCGAGGTCCGGCATGGGGAACACAGGTCTCCCCAAGGTATCGGGGACACCAGGTCTCCCCTGTGAATGGGCTGCTTAATACGAAGACCAGGACAACAGGTCTACACCAGGGGCCTGGGACAATCGGTCTACCCTGTGGATGGGCTGCCTAATGCCAAGTCCTGGCCTGGACAACAGGTCTACCCCATGGGTTTGGGACAACAGGTCTAACCCAGGGGCCTGGGACAACTAGGGCCAGGCTGCCAAACACGAGGTCCGGCCTGCGGACAACGGGTCTACCCCAGGCATCGGGGACACCAGGTCTTCCCAGTGGATGGGCTGTCTAAGGCGTTCCTGGCCCAGATAAAGGTCTACCCCAGGGGTTTGGGAAAACCGATCTACCGTGTGGATGGGTGGCCTAATGCAGTCCTGGCCTGGACAAGAGGTCTACCCCAGGGGTTTGGGACAACAGGTCTACCCCATGGGCCGAGGACACAAGGTCTACCCCACGGGCCTGGGACAACAGGTCTACCTCAGGCCTCTGGATAACAGGTCTACCCTGAATGGGCTGCTTAATGAGAAGACCAGGACAACAGGTCTACCCCAGGGGCCTGGGAGAACAGGTCTACCCTCGGGCCAGGCTGCCGAACTCGAGGTCCGGCATGGGGAACACAGGTCTACCCAAGGTATCGGGGACACCAGGTCTCCCCTGTGAATGGGCTGCTTAATACGAAGACCAGGACAACAGGTCTACACCAGGGGCCTGGGACAACAGGTCTACCGTGTGGATGGGCTGCCTAATGCAAAGTCCTGGCCTGAACAACAGGTCTACCCCATGGGTTTGGGACAACAGGTCTAACCCAGGGGCCTGGGACAACTAGGGCCAGGCTGCCGAACACGAGGTCCGGCCTGCGGACAACGGGTCTACCCCAGGCATCGGGGACACCAAGTCTACCCAGTGGATGGGCTGTCTAAGGCGTTCCTGGCCCAGATAAAGGTCTACCCCAGGGGTTTGGGAAAACCGATCTACCGTGTGGATGGGTGGCCTAATGCAGTCCTGGCCTGGACAACACGTCTACCCAAGGGGTTTGGGACAACAGGTCTACCCCATGGGCCGAGGACACAAGGTCTACCCCACGGGCCTGGGACAACAGGTCTACCTCAGGCCTCTGGATAACAGGTCTACCCTGAATGGGCTGCTTAATGAGAAGACCAGGACAACAGGTCTACCCCAGGGGCCTGGGAGAACAGGTCTACCCTCGGGCCAGGCTGCCGAACTCGAGGTCCGGCATGGGGAACACAGGTCTCCCCAAGGTATCGGGGACACCAGGTCTCCCCTGTGAATGGGCTGCTTAATACGAAGACCAGGAACACAGGTCTACACCAGGGGCCTGGGACAATCGGTCTACCCTGTGGATGGGCTGCCTAATGCCAAGTCCTGGCCTGGACAACAGGTCTACCCCATGGGTTTGGGACAACAGGTCTAACCCAGGGGCCTGGGACAACTAGGGCCAGGCTGCCGAACACGAGGTCCGGCCTGCGGACAACGGGTCTACCCCAGGCATCGGGGACACCAGGTCTACCCAGTGGATGGGCTGTCTAAGGCGTTCCTGGCCCAGATAAAAGGTCTACCCCAGGGGTTTCGTAAAACCGATCTACCGTGTGGATGGGTGGCCTAATGCAGTCCTGGCCTGGACAACAGGTCTACCCCACGGGTTTGGGACAACAGGTCTACCCCATGGGCCGAGGACACAAGGTCTACCCCACGGGCCTCGGACAACAGGTCTACCTCAGGCCTCTGGATAACAGGTCTACCCTGAATGGGCTGCTTAATGAGAAGACCAGGACAACAGGTCTACCCCAGGGGCCTGGGAGAACAGGTCTACCCTCGGGCCAGGCTGCCGAACTCGAGGTCCGGCATGGGGAACACAGGTCTCCCCAAGGTATCGGGGACACCAGGTCTCCCCTGTGAATGGGCTGCTTAATACGAAGACCAGGACAACAGGTCTACACCAGGGGCCTGGGACAATCGGTCTACCCTGTGGATGGGCTGCCTAATGCCAAGTCCTGGCCTGGACAACAGGTCTACCCCATGGGTTTGGGACAACAGGTCTAACCCAGGGGCCTGGGACAACTAGGGCCAGGCTGCCAAACACGAGGTCCGGCCTGCGGACAACGGGTCTACCCCAGGCATCGGGGACACCAGGTCTTCCCAGTGGATGGGCTGTCTAAGGCGTTCCTGGCCCAGATAAAGGTCTACCCCAGGGGTTTGGGAAAACCGATCTACCGTGTGGATGGGTGGCCTAATGCAGTCCTGGCCTGGACAAGAGGTCTACCCCAGGGGTTTGGGACAACAGGTCTACCCCATGGGCCGAGGACACAAGGTCTACCCCACGGGCCTGGGACAACAGGTCTACCTCAGGCCTCTGGATAACAGGTCTACCCTGAATGGGCTGCTTAATGAGAAGACCAGGACAACAGGTCTACCCCAGGGGCCTGGGAGAACAGGTCTACCCTCGGGCCAGGCTGCCGAACTCGAGGTCCGGCATGGGGAACACAGGTCTACCCAAGGTATCAGGAACACCAGGCCTCCCCTGTGAATGGGCTGCTTAATATGAAGACCAGGACAACAGGTCTACACCAGGGGCCTGGGACAACAGGTCTACCGTGTGGATGGGCTGCCTAATGCCGTCCTGGCCTGGACAACAGGTCTACCCCAGGGCTTTGGGACAACAGGTCTACCCCATGGGCCGGGGACACAAGGTCTACCCCACGGGCCTGGGACAACAGGTCTACCTCAGGCCTCTGGATAACAGGTCTACCCTGAATGGGCTGCTTAATGAGAAGACCAGGACAACAGGTCTACCCCAGGGGCCTGGGAGAACAGGTCTACCCTCGGGCCAGGCTGCCGAACACGTGGTCCGGCATGGGGAACACAGGTCTACCCAAGGTATCGGGGACACCAGGTCTCCCCTGTGAATGGGCTGCTTAATACGAAGACCAGGACAACAGGTCTACACCAGGGGCCTGGGACAATAGGTCTACCCTGTGGATGGGCTGCCTAATGCCAAGTCCTGGCCTGGACAACAGGTCTACCCCATGGGTTTGGGACAACAGGTCTAACCCAGGGGCCTGGGACAACTAGGGCCAGGCTGCCGAACACGAGGTCCGGCCTGCGGACAACGGGTCTACCCCAGGCATCGGGGACACCAAGTCTACCCAGTGGATGGGCTGTCTAAGGCGTTCCTGGCCCAGATAAAGGTCTACCCCAGGGGTTTGGGAAAAACGATCTACCGTGTGGATGGGTGGCCTAATGCAGTCCTGGCCTGGACAACAAGTCTACCCAAGGGGTTTGGGACAACAGGTCTACCCCATGGGCCGAGGACACAAGGTCTACCCCACGGGCCTGGGACAACAGGTCTACCTCAGGCCTCTGGATAACAGGTCTACCCTGAATGGGCTGCTTAATGAGAAGACCAGGACAACAGGTCTACCCCAGGGGCCTGGGAGAACAGGTCTACCCCAGGGCCATGCTGCCGAACTCGAGGTCCGGCATGGGGAACACAGGTCTACCCAAGGTATCAGGAACACCAGGCCTCCCCTGTGAATGGGCTGCTTAATATGAAGACCAGGACAACAGGTCTACACCAGGGGCCTGGGACAACAGGTCTACCATGTGGATGGGCTGCCTAATGCCAAGTCCTGGCCTGGACAACAGGTCTACCCCAGGGCTTTGTGACAACAGGTCTACCCCATGGGCCGGGGACACAAGGTCTACCCCACGGGCCTGGGACAACAGGTCTACCTCAGGCCTCTGGATAACAGGTCTACCCTGAATGGGCTGCTTAATGAGAAGACCAGGACAACAGGTCTACCCCAGGGGCCTGGGAGAACAGGTCTACCCTCGGGCCAGGCTGCCGAACTCGTGGTCCGGCATGGGGAACACAGGTCTCCCCAAGGTATCGGGGACACCAGGTCTCCCCTGTGAATGGGCTGCTTAATACGAAGACCAGGACAACAGGTCTACACCAGGGGCCTGGGACAATCGGTCTACCCTGTGGATGGGCTGACTAATGCCAAGTCCTGGCCTGGACAACAGGTCTACCCCATGGGTTTGGGACAACAGGTCTAACCCAGGGGCCTGGGACAACTAGGGCCAGGCTGCCGAACACGAGGTCCGGCCTGCGGACAACGGGTCTACCCCAGGCATCGGGGACACCAGGTCTTCCCAGTGGATGGGCTATCTAAGGCGTTCCTGGCCCAGATAAAGGTCTACCCCAGGGGTTTGGGAAAACCGATCTACCGTGTGGATGGGTGGCCTAATGCAGTCCTGGCCTGGACAACAGGTCTACCCCATGGGTTTGGGACAACAGGTCTACCCCACGGGCCTGGGACAACGGGTCTACCCCACGGGCCTGGGACAACAGGTCTACCTCAGACCTCTGGCTAACAGGTCTACCCTGAATGGGCTGCTTAATGAGAAGACCAGGACAACAGGTCTACCCCAGGGGCCTGGGAGAACAGGTCTACCCTCGGGCCAGGCTGCCGAACTCGAGGTCCGGCATGGGGAACACAGGTCTACCCAAGGTATCGGGGACACCAGGTCTCCCCTGTGAATGGGCTGCTTAATACGAAGACCAGGACAACAGGTCTACACCAGGGGCCTGGGACAACAGGTCTACCGTGTGGATGGGCTGCCTAATGCCAAGTCCTGGCCTGGACAACAGGTCTACCCCATGGGTTTGGGACAACAGGTCTAACCCAGGGGCCTGGGACAACTAGGGCCAGGCTGCCGAACACGAGGTCCGGCCTGCGGACAACGGGTCTACCCCAGGCATCGGGGACACCAAGTCTACCCAGTGGATGGGCTGTCTAAGGCGTTCCTGGCCCAGATAAAGGTCTACCCCAGGGGTTTGGGAAAACCGATCTACCGTGTGGATGGGTGGCCTAATGCAGTCCTGGCCTGGACAACACGTCTACCCAAGGGGTTTGGGACAACAGGTCTACCCCATGGGCCGAGGACACAAGGTCTACGCCACGGGCCTGGGACAACAGGTCTACCTCAGGCCTCTGGATAACAGGTCTACCCTGAATGGGCTGCTTAATGAGAAGACCAGGACAACAGGTCTACCCCAGGGGCCTGGGAGAACAGGTCTACCCCAGGGCCATGCTGCCGAACTCGAGGTCCGGCATGGGGAACACAGGTCTACCCAAGGTATCAGGAACACCAGGCCTCCCCTGTGAATGGGCTGCTTAATATGAAGACCAGGACAACAGGTCTACACCAGGGGCCTTGGACAACAGGTCTAGCGTGTGGATGGGCTGCCTAATGCCAAGTCCTGGCCTGGACAACAGGTCTACCCCATGGGCCGGGGACACAAGGTCTACCCCACGGGCCTGGGACAACAGGTCTACCTCAGGCCTCTGGATAACAGGTCTACCCTGAATGGGCTGCTTAATGAGAAGACCAGGACAACAGGTCTACCCCAGGGGCCTGGGACAACAGGTCTACCCTCAGGCCATGCTGCCGAACTCGAGGTCCGGCATGGGGAACACAGGTCTACCCAAGGTATCGGGGACACCAGGTCTCCCCTGTGAATGGGCTGCTTAATACGAAGACCAGGACAACAGGTCTACACCAGGGGCCTGGGACAATCGGTCTACCCTGTGGATGGGCTGACTAATGCAAAGTCCTGGCCTGGACAACAGGTCTACCCCATGGGTTTGGGACAACAGGTCTACCCCATGGGCCGGGGACACAAGGTCTACCCCATGGGCCTGGGACAACAGGTCTACCTCAGGCCTCTGGATAACAGGTCTACCCTGAATGGGCTGCTTAATGAGAAGACCAGGACAACAGGTCTACCCCAGGGGCCTGGGACAACAGGTCTACCCTCAGGCCATGCTGCCGAACTCGAGGTCCGGCATGGGGAACACAGGTCTACCCAAGGTATCGGGGACACCAGGTCTCCCCTGTGAATGGGCTGCTTAATACGAAGACCAGGACAACAGGTCTACACCAGGGGCCTGGGACAATCGGTCTACCCTGTGGATGGGCTGACTAATGCAAAGTCCTGGCCTGGACAACAGGTCTACCCCATGGGTTTGGGACAACAGGTCTACCCCATGGGCCGGGGACACAAGGTCTACCCCATGGGCCTGGGACAACAGGTCTACCTCAGGCCTCTGTATAACAGGTCTACCCTGAATGGGCTGCTTAATGAGAAGACCAGGACAACAGGTCTACCCCAGGGGCCTGGGAGAACAAGTCTACCCTCGGGCCAGGCTGCCGAACTCGAGGTCCGGCATGGGGAACACAGGTCTACCCAAGGTATCGGGGACACCAGGTCTCCCCTGTGAATGGGCTGCTTAATACGAAGACCAGGACAACAGGTCTACACCAGGGGCCTGGGACAATAGGTCTACCCTGTGGATGGGCTGCCTAATGCCAAGTCCTGGCCTGGACAACAGGTCTACCCCATGGGTTTGGGACAAAAGGTCTAACCCAGGGGCCTGGGACAACTAGGGCCAGGCTGCCGAACACGAGGTCCGGCCTGCGGACAACGGGTCTACCCCAGGCATCGGGGACACCAAGTCTACCCAGTGGATGGGCTGTCTAAGGCGTTCCTGGCCCAGATAAAAGGTCTACCCCAGGGGTTTCGGAAAACCGATCTACAGTGTGGATGGGTGGCCTAATGCAGTCCTGGCCTGGACAACAGGTCTACCCAAGGGGTTTGGGACAACAGGTCTACCCCATGGGCCGAGGACACAAGGTCTACCCCACGGGCCTGGGACAACAGGTCTACCTCAGGCCTCTGGATAACAGGTCTACCCTGAATGGGCTGCTTAATGAGAAGACCAGGACAACAGGTCTACCCCAGGGGCCTGGGAGAACAGGTCTACCCCAGGGCCATGCTGCCGAACTCGAGGTCCGGCATGGGGAACACAGGTCTACCCAAGGTATCAGGAACACCAGGCCTCCCCTGTGAATGGGCTGCTTAATATGAAGACCAGGACAACAGGTCTACACCAGGGGCCTTGGACAACAGGTCTACCGTGTGGATGGGCTGCCTAATGCCAAGTCCTGGCCTGGACAACAGGTCTACCCCATGGGCCGAGGACACAAGGTCTACCCCACGGGCCTGGGACAACAGGTCTACCTCAGGCCTCTGGATAACAGGTCTACCCTGAATGGGCTGCTTAATGAGAAGACCAGGACAACAGGTCTACCCCAGGGGCCTGGGACAACAGGTCTACCCTCAGGCCATGCTGCCGAACTCGAGGTCCGGCATGGGGAACACAGGTCTACCCAAGGTATCGGGGACACCAGGTCTCCCCTGTGAATGGGCTGCTTAATACGAAGACCAGGACAACAGGTCTACACCAGGGGCCTGGGACAATCGGTCTACCCTGTGGATGGGCTGACTAATGCAAAGTCCTGGCCTGGACAACAGGTCTACCCCATGGGTTTGGGACAACAGGTCTACCCCATGGGCCGGGGACACAAGGTCTACCCCATGGGCCTGGGACAACAGGTCTACCTCAGGCCTCTGGATAACAGGTCTACCCTGAATGGGCTGCTTAATGAGAAGACCAGGACAACAGGTCTACCCCAGGGGCCTGGGAGAACAAGTCTACCCTCGGGCCAGGCTGCCGAACTCGAGGTCCGGCATGGGGAACACAGGTCTACCCAAGGTATCGGGGACACCAGGTCTCCCCTGTGAATGGGCTGCTTAATACGAAGACCAGGACAACAGGTCTACACCAGGGGCCTGGGACAATAGGTCTACCCTGTGGATGGGCTGCCTAATGCCAAGTCCTGGCCTGGACAACAGGTCTACCCCATGGGTTTGGGACAACAGGTCTAACCCAGGGGCCTGGGACAACTAGGGCCAGGCTGCCGAACACGAGGTCCGGCCTGCGGACAACGGGTCTACCCCAGGCATCGGGGACACCAAGTCTACCCAGTGGATGGGCTGTCTAAGGCGTTCCTGGCCCAGATAAAAGGTCTACCCCAGGGGTTTCGGAAAACCGATCTACAGTGTGGATGGGTGGCCTAATGCAGTCCTGGCCTGGACAACAGGTCTACCCAAGGGGTTTGGGACAACAGGTCTACCCCATGGGCCGAGGACACAAGGTCTACCCCACGGGCCTGGGACAACAGGTCTACCTCAGGCCTCTGGATAACAGGTCTACCCTGAATGGGCTGCTTAATGAGAAGACCAGGACAACAGGTCTACCCCAGGGGCCTGGGAGAACAGGTCTACCCCAGGGCCATGCTGCCGAACTCGAGGTCCGGCATGGGGAACACAGGTCTACCCAAGGTATCAGGAACACCAGGCCTCCCCTGTGAATGGGCTGCTTAATATGAAGACCAGGACAACAGGTCTACACCAGGGGCCTTGGACAACAGGTCTACCGTGTGGATGGGCTGCCTAATGCCAAGTCCTGGCCTGGACAACAGGTCTACCCCATGGGTTTGGGACAACAGGTCTACCCCATGGGCCGGGGACACAAGGTCTACCCCACAGGCCTGGGACAACAGGTCTACCTCAGACCTCTGGATAACAGGTCTACCCTGAATGGGCTGCTTAATGAGAAGACCAGGACAACAGGTCTACCCCAGGGGCCTGGGAGAACAGGTCTACCCTCGGGCCAGGCTGCCGAACTCGAGGTCCGGCATGGGGAACACAGGTCTACCCAAGGTATCGGGGACACCAGGTCTCCCCTGTGAATGGGCTGCTTAATACGAAGACCAGGACAACAGGTCTACACCAGGGGCCTGGGACAATAGGTCTACCCTGTGGATGGGCTGCCTAATGCCAAGTCCTGGCCTGGACAACAGGTCTACCCCATGGGTTTGGGACAACAGGTCTAACCCAGGGGCCTGGGACAACTAGGGCCAGGCTGCCGAACACGAGGTCCGGCCTGCGGACAACGGGTCTACCCCAGGCATCGGGGACACCAAGTCTACCCAGTGGATGGGCTGTCTAAGGCGTTCCTGGCCCAGATAAAGGTCTACCCCAGGGGTTTCGTAAAACCGATCTACCGTGTGGATGGGTGGCCTAATGCAGTCCTGGCCTGGACAACAGGTCTACCCCACGGGTTTGGGACAACAGGTCTACCCCATGGGCCGAGGACACAAGGTCTACCCCACGGGCCTGGGACAACAGGTCTACCTAAGGCCTCTGGATAACAGGTCTACCCTGAATGGGCTGCTTAATGAGAAGTCCAGGACAACAGGTCTACCCCAGGGGCCTGGGAGAACAGGTCTACCCTCGGGCCAGGCTGCCGAACTCGAGGTCCGGCATGGGGAACACAGGTCTACCCAAGGTATCGGGGACACCAGGTCTCCCCTGTGAATGGGCTGCTTAATACGAAGACCAGGACAACAGGTCTACACCAGGGGCCTGGGACAATAGGTCTACCGTGTGGATGGGCTGCCTAATGCCAAGTCCTGGCCTGGACAACAGGTCTACCCCATGGGTTTGGGACAACAGGTCTAACCCAGGGGCCTGGGACAACTAGGGCCAGGCTGCCGAACACGAGGTCCGGCCTGCGGACAACGGGTCTACCCCAGGCATCGGGGACACCAAGTCTACCCAGTGGATGGGCTGTCTAAGGCGTTCCTGGCCCAGATAAAAGGTCTACCCCAGGGGTTTGGGAAAACCGATCTACCGTGTGGATGGGTGGCCTAATGCAGTCCTGGCCTGGACAACAGGTCTACCCAAGGGGTTTGGGACAACAGGTCTACCCCATGGGCCGAGGACACAAGGTCTACCCCACGGGCCTGGGACAACAGGTCTACCTCAGGCCTCTGGATAACAGGTCTACCCTGAATGGGCTGCTTAATGAGAAGACCAGGATAACACGTCCACCCCAGGGGCCTGGGACAACAGGTCTACCCTCAGGCCATGCTGCCGAACTCGAGGTCTGGCATGGGGAACACAGGTCTACCCAAGGTATCGGGGACACCAGGTCTCCCCTGTGAATGGGCTGCTTAATACGAAGACCAGGACAACAGGTCTACACCAGGGGCCTGGGACAATCGGTCTACCCTGTGGATGGGCTGACTAATGCAAAGTCCTGGCCTGGACAACAGGTCTACCCCATGGGTTTGGGACAACAGGTCTACCCCATGGGCCGGGGACACAAGGTCTACCCCATGGGCCTGGGACAACAGGTCTACCTCAGGCCTCTGGATAACAGGTCTACCCTGAATGGGCTGCTTAATGAGAAGACCAGGACAACAGGTCTACCCCAGGGGCCTGGGAGAACAAGTCTACCCTCGGGCCAGGCTGCCGAACTCGAGGTCCGGCATGGGGAACACAGGTCTACCCAAGGTATCGGGGACACCAGGTCTCCCCTGTGAATGGGCTGCTTAATACGAAGACCAGGACAACAGGTCTACACCAGGGGCCTGGGACAATAGGTCTACCCTGTGGATGGGCTGCCTAATGCCAAGTCCTGGCCTGGACAACAGGTCTACCCCATGGGTTTGGGACAACAGGTCTAACCCAGGGGCCTGGGACAACTAGGGCCAGGCTGCCGAACACGAGGTCCGGCCTGCGGACAACGGGTCTACCCCAGGCATCGGGGACACCAAGTCTACCCAGTGGATGGGCTGTCTAAGGCGTTCCTGGCCCAGATAAAAGGTCTACCCCAGGGGTTTCGGAAAACCGATCTACAGTGTGGATGGGTGGCCTAATGCAGTCCTGGCCTGGACAACACGTCTACCCAAGGGGTTTGGGACAACAGGTCTACCCCATGGGCCGAGGACACAAGGTCTACCCCACGGGCCTGGGACAACAGGTCTACCTCAGGCCTCTGGATAACAGGTCTACCCTGAATGGGCTGCTTAATGAGAAGACCAGGACAACAGGTCTACCCCAGGGGCCTGGGAGAACAGGTCTACCCTCGGGCCAGGCTGCCGAACTCGAGGTCCGGCATGGGGAACACAGGTCTACCCAAGGTATCGGGGACACCAGGTCTCCCCTGTGAATGGGCTGCTTAATACGAAGACCAGGACAACAGGTCTACACCAGGGGCCTGGGACAACAGGTCTACCGTGTGGATGGGCTGCCTAATGCAAAGTCCTGGCCTGGACAACAGGTCTACCCCATGGGTTTGGGACAACAGGTCCAACCCAGGGGCCTGGGACAACTAGGGCCAGGCTGCCGAACACGAGGTCCGGCCTGCGGACAACGGGTCTACCCCAGGCATCGGGGACACCAAGTCTACCCAGTGGATGGGCTGTCTAAGGCGTTCCTGGCCCAGATAAAGGTCTACCCCAGGGGTTTGGGAAAACCGATCTACCGTGTGGATGGGTGGCCTAATGCAGTCCTGGCCTGGACAACACGTCTACCCAAGGGGTTTGGGACAACAGGTCTACCCCATGGGCCGAGGACACAAGGTCTACCCCACGGGCCTGGGACAACAGGTCTACCTCAGGCCTCTGGATAACAGGTCTACCCTGAATGGGCTGCTTAATGAGAAGACCAGGACAACAGGTCTACCCCAGGGGCCTGGGAGAACAGGTCTACCCTCGGGCCAGGCTGCCGAACTCGAGGTCCGGCATGGGGAACACAGGTCTCCCCAAGGTATCGGGGACACCAGGTCTCCCCTGTGAATGGGCTGCTTAATACGAAGACCAGGACAACAGGTCTACACCAGGGGCCTGGGACAATCGGTCTACCCTGTGGATGGGCTGCCTAATGCCAAGTCCTGGCCTGGACAACAGGTCTACCCCATGGGTTTGGGACAACAGGTCTAACCCAGGGGCCTGGGACAACTAGGGCCAGGCTGCCGAACACGAGGTCCGGCCTGCGGACAACGGGTCTACCCCAGGCATCGGGGACACCAGGTCTACCCAGTGGATGGGCTGTCTAAGGCGTTCCTGGCCCAGATAAAAGGTCTACCCCAGGGGTTTCGTAAAACCGATCTACCGTGTGGATGGGTGGCCTAATGCAGTCCTGGCCTGGACAACAGGTCTACCCCACGGGTTTGGGACAACAGGTCTACCCCATGGGCCGAGGACACAAGGTCTACCCCACGGGCCTCGGACAACAGGTCTACCTCAGGCCTCTGGATAACAGGTCTACCCTGAATGGGCTGCTTAATGAGAAGACCAGGACAACAGGTCTACCCCAGGGGCCTGGGAGAACAGGTCTACCCTCGGGCCAGGCTGCCGAACTCGAGGTCCGGCATGGGGAACACAGGTCTCCCCAAGGTATCGGGGACACCAGGTCTCCCCTGTGAATGGGCTGCTTAATACGAAGACCAGGACAACAGGTCTACACCAGGGGCCTGGGACAATCGGTCTACCCTGTGGATGGGCTGCCTAATGCCAAGTCCTGGCCTGGACAACAGGTCTACCCCATGGGTTTGGGACAACAGGTCTAACCCAGGGGCCTGGGACAACTAGGGCCAGGCTGCCAAACACGAGGTCCGGCCTGCGGACAACGGGTCTACCCCAGGCATCGGGGACACCAGGTCTTCCCAGTGGATGGGCTGTCTAAGGCGTTCCTGGCCCAGATAAAGGTCTACCCCAGGGGTTTGGGAAAACCGATCTACCGTGTGGATGGGTGGCCTAATGCAGTCCTGGCCTGGACAAGAGGTCTACCCCAGGGGTTTGGGACAACAGGTCTACCCCATGGGCCGAGGACACAAGGTCTACCCCACGGGCCTGGGACAACAGGTCTACCTCAGGCCTCTGGATAACAGGTCTACCCTGAATGGGCTGCTTAATGAGAAGACCAGGACAACAGGTCTACCCCAGGGGCCTGGGAGAACAGGTCTACCCTCGGGCCAGGCTGCCGAACTCGAGGTCCGGCATGGGGAACACAGGTCTACCCAAGGTATCGGGGACACCAGGTCTCCCCTGTGAATGGGCTGCTTAATACGAAGACCAGGACAACAGGTCTACACCAGGGGCCTGGGACAACAGGTCTACCGTGTGGATGGGCTGCCTAATGCAAAGTCCTGGCCTGAACAACAGGTCTACCCCATGGGTTTGGGACAACAGGTCTAACCCAGGGGCCTGGGACAACTAGGGCCAGGCTGCCGAACACGAGGTCCGGCCTGCGGACAACGGGTCTACCCCAGGCATCGGGGACACCAAGTCTACCCAGTGGATGGGCTGTCTAAGGCGTTCCTGGCCCAGATAAAGGTCTACCCCAGGGGTTTGGGAAAACCGATCTACCGTGTGGATGGGTGGCCTAATGCAGTCCTGGCCTGGACAACACGTCTACCCAAGGGGTTTGGGACAACAGGTCTACCCCATGGGCCGAGGACACAAGGTCTACCCCACGGGCCTGGGACAACAGGTCTACCTCAGGCCTCTGGATAACAGGTCTACCCTGAATGGGCTGCTTAATGAGAAGACCAGGACAACAGGTCTACCCCAGGGGCCTGGGAGAACAGGTCTACCCTCGGGCCAGGCTGCCGAACTCGAGGTCCGGCATGGGGAACACAGGTCTCCCCAAGGTATCGGGGACACCAGGTCTCCCCTGTGAATGGGCTGCTTAATACGAAGACCAGGAACACAGGTCTACACCAGGGGCCTGGGACAATCGGTCTACCCTGTGGATGGGCTGCCTAATGCCAAGTCCTGGCCTGGACAACAGGTCTACCCCATGGGTTTGGGACAACAGGTCTAACCCAGGGGCCTGGGACAACTAGGGCCAGGCTGCCGAACACGAGGTCCGGCCTGCGGACAACGGGTCTACCCCAGGCATCGGGGACACCAGGTCTACCCAGTGGATGGGCTGTCTAAGGCGTTCCTGGCCCAGATAAAAGGTCTACCCCAGGGGTTTCGTAAAACCGATCTACCGTGTGGATGGGTGGCCTAATGCAGTCCTGGCCTGGACAACAGGTCTACCCCACGGGTTTGGGACAACAGGTCTACCCCATGGGCCGAGGACACAAGGTCTACCCCACGGGCCTCGGACAACAGGTCTACCTCAGGCCTCTGGATAACAGGTCTACCCTGAATGGGCTGCTTAATGAGAAGACCAGGACAACAGGTCTACCCCAGGGGCCTGGGAGAACAGGTCTACCCTCGGGCCAGGCTGCCGAACTCGAGGTCCGGCATGGGGAACACAGGTCTCCCCAAGGTATCGGGGACACCAGGTCTCCCCTGTGAATGGGCTGCTTAATACGAAGACCAGGACAACAGGTCTACACCAGGGGCCTGGGACAATCGGTCTACCCTGTGGATGGGCTGCCTAATGCCAAGTCCTGGCCTGGACAACAGGTCTACCCCATGGGTTTGGGACAACAGGTCTAACCCAGGGGCCTGGGACAACTAGGGCCAGGCTGCCAAACACGAGGTCCGGCCTGCGGACAACGGGTCTACCCCAGGCATCGGGGACACCAGGTCTTCCCAGTGGATGGGCTGTCTAAGGCGTTCCTGGCCCAGATAAAGGTCTACCCCAGGGGTTTGGGAAAACCGATCTACCGTGTGGATGGGTGGCCTAATGCAGTCCTGGCCTGGACAAGAGGTCTACCCCAGGGGTTTGGGACAACAGGTCTACCCCATGGGCCGAGGACACAAGGTCTACCCCACGGGCCTGGGACAACAGGTCTACCTCAGGCCTCTGGATAACAGGTCTACCCTGAATGGGCTGCTTAATGAGAAGACCAGGACAACAGGTCTACCCCAGGGGCCTGGGAGAACAGGTCTACCCTCGGGCCAGGCTGCCGAACTCGAGGTCCGGCATGGGGAACACAGGTCTACCCAAGGTATCAGGAACACCAGGCCTCCCCTGTGAATGGGCTGCTTAATATGAAGACCAGGACAACAGGTCTACACCAGGGGCCTGGGACAACAGGTCTACCGTGTGGATGGGCTGCCTAATGCCGTCCTGGCCTGGACAACAGGTCTACCCCAGGGCTTTGGGACAACAGGTCTACCCCATGGGCCGGGGACACAAGGTCTACCCCACGGGCCTGGGACAACAGGTCTACCTCAGGCCTCTGGATAACAGGTCTACCCTGAATGGGCTGCTTAATGAGAAGACCAGGACAACAGGTCTACCCCAGGGGCCTGGGAGAACAGGTCTACCCTCGGGCCAGGCTGCCGAACTCGTGGTCCGGCATGGGGAACACAGGTCTACCCAAGGTATCGGGGACACCAGGTCTCCCCTGTGAATGGGCTGCTTAATACGAAGACCAGGACAACAGGTCTACACCAGGGGCCTGGGACAATAGGTCTACCCTGTGGATGGGCTGCCTAATGCCAAGTCCTGGCCTGGACAACAGGTCTACCCCATGGGTTTGGGACAACAGGTCTAACCCAGGGGCCTGGGACAACTAGGGCCAGGCTGCCGAACACGAGGTCCGGCCTGCGGACAACGGGTCTACCCCAGGCATCGGGGACACCAAGTCTACCCAGTGGATGGGCTGTCTAAGGCGTTCCTGGCCCAGATAAAGGTCTACCCCAGGGGTTTGGGAAAAACGATCTACCGTGTGGATGGGTGGCCTAATGCAGTCCTGGCCTGGACAACAAGTCTACCCAAGGGGTTTGGGACAACAGGTCTACCCCATGGGCCGAGGACACAAGGTCTACCCCACGGGCCTGGGACAACAGGTCTACCTCAGGCCTCTGGATAACAGGTCTACCCTGAATGGGCTGCTTAATGAGAAGACCAGGACAACAGGTCTACCCCAGGGGCCTGGGAGAACAGGTCTACCCCAGGGCCATGCTGCCGAACTCGAGGTCCGGCATGGGGAACACAGGTCTACCCAAGGTATCAGGAACACCAGGCCTCCCCTGTGAATGGGCTGCTTAATATGAAGACCAGGACAACAGGTCTACACCAGGGGCCTGGGACAACAGGTCTACCATGTGGATGGGCTGCCTAATGCCAAGTCCTGGCCTGGACAACAGGTCTACCCCACGGGTTTGGGACAACAGGTCTACCCCATGGGCCGGGGACACAAGGTCTACCCCACGGGCCTGGGACAACAGGTCTACCTCAGGCCTCTGGATAACAGGTCTACCCTGAATGGGCTGCTTAATGAGAAGACCAGGACAACAGGTCTACCCCAGGGGCCTGGGAGAACAGGTCTACCCTCGGGCCAGGCTGCCGAACTCGTGGTCCGGCATGGGGAACACAGGTCTCCCCAAGGTATCGGGGACACCAGGTCTCCCCTGTGAATGGGCTGCTTAATACGAAGACCAGGACAACAGGTCTACACCAGGGGCCTGGGACAATCGGTCTACCCTGTGGATGGGCTGACTAATGCCAAGTCCTGGCCTGGACAACAGGTCTACCCCATGGGTTTGGGACAACAGGTCTAACCCAGGGGCCTGGGACAACTAGGGCCAGGCTGCCGAACACGAGGTCCGGCCTGCGGACAACGGGTCTACCCCAGGCATCGGGGACACCAGGTCTTCCCAGTGGATGGGCTATCTAAGGCGTTCCTGGCCCAGATAAAGGTCTACCCCAGGGGTTTGGGAAAACCGATCTACCGTGTGGATGGGTGGCCTAATGCAGTCCTGGCCTGGACAACAGGTCTACCCCATGGGTTTGGGACAACAGGTCTACCCCACGGGCTTGGGACAACGGGTCTACCCCACGGGCCTGGGACAACAGGTCTACCTCAGACCTCTGGCTAACAGGTCTACCCTGAATGGGCTGCTTAATGAGAAGACCAGGACAACAGGTCTACCCCAGGGGCCTGGGAGAACAGGTCTACCCTCGGGCCAGGCTGCCGAACTCGAGGTCCGGCATGGGGAACACAGGTCTACCCAAGGTATCGGGGACACCAGGTCTCCCCTGTGAATGGGCTGCTTAATACGAAGACCAGGACAACAGGTCTACACCAGGGGCCTGGGACAACAGGTCTACCGTGTGGATGGGCTGCCTAATGCCAAGTCCTGGCCTGGACAACAGGTCTACCCCATGGGTTTGGGACAACAGGTCTAACCCAGGGGCCTGGGACAACTAGGGCCAGGCTGCCGAACACGAGGTCCGGCCTGCGGACAACGGGTCTACCCCAGGCATCGGGGACACCAAGTCTACCCAGTGGATGGGCTGTCTAAGGCGTTCCTGGCCCAGATAAAGGTCTACCCCAGGGGTTGGGGAAAACCGATCTACCGTGTGGATGGGTGGCCTAATGCAGTCCTGGCCTGGACAACACGTCTACCCAAGGGGTTTGGGACAACAGGTCTACCCCATGGGCCGAGGACACAAGGTCTACGCCACGGGCCTGGGACAACAGGTCTACCTCAGGCCTCTGGATAACAGGTCTACCCTGAATGGGCTGCTTAATGAGAAGACCAGGACAACAGGTCTACCCCAGGGGCCTGGGAGAACAGGTCTACCCCAGGGCCATGCTGCCGAACTCGAGGTCCGGCATGGGGAACACAGGTCTACCCAAGGTATCAGGAACACCAGGCCTCCCCTGTGAATGGGCTGCTTAATATGAAGACCAGGACAACAGGTCTACACCAGGGGCCTTGGACAACAGGTCTAGCGTGTGGATGGGCTGCCTAATGCCAAGCCCTGGCCTGGACAACAGGTCTACCCCATGGGCCGGGGACACAAGGTCTACCCCACGGGCCTGGGACAACAGGTCTACCTCAGGCCTCTGGATAACAGGTCTACCCTGAATGGGCTGCTTAATGAGAAGACCAGGACAACAGGTCTACCCCAGGGGCCTGGGACAACAGGTCTACCCTCAGGCCATGCTGCCGAACTCGAGGTCCGGCATGGGGAACACAGGTCTACCCAAGGTATCGGGGACACCAGGTCTCCCCTGTGAATGGGCTGCTTAATACGAAGACCAGGACAACAGGTCTACACCAGGGGCCTGGGACAATCGGTCTACCCTGTGGATGGGCTGACTAATGCAAAGTCCTGGCCTGGACAACAGGTCTACCCCATGGGTTTGGGACAACAGGTCTACCCCATGGGCCGGGGACACAAGGTCTACCCCATGGGCCTGGGACAACAGGTCTACCTCAGGCCTCTGGATAACAGGTCTACCCTGAATGGGCTGCTTAATGAGAAGACCAGGACAACAGGTCTACCCCAGGGGCCTGGGACAACAGGTCTACCCTCAGGCCATGCTGCCGAACTCGAGGTCCGGCATGGGGAACACAGGTCTACCCAAGGTATCGGGGACACCAGGTCTCCCCTGTGAATGGGCTGCTTAATACGAAGACCAGGACAACAGGTCTACACCAGGGGCCTGGGACAATCGGTCTACCCTGTGGATGGGCTGACTAATGCAAAGTCCTGGCCTGGACAACAGGTCTACCCCATGGGTTTGGGACAACAGGTCTACCCCATGGGCCGGGGACACAAGGTCTACCCCATGGGCCTGGGACAACAGGTCTACCTCAGGCCTCTGGATAACAGGTCTACCCTGAATGGGCTGCTTAATGAGAAGACCAGGACAACAGGTCTACCCCAGGGGCCTGGGAGAACAAGTCTACCCTCGGGCCAGGCTGCCGAACTCGAGGTCCGGCATGGGGAACACAGGTCTACCCAAGGTATCGGGGACACCAGGTCTCCCCTGTGAATGGGCTGCTTAATACGAAGACCAGGACAACAGGTCTACACCAGGGGCCTGGGACAATAGGTCTACCCTGTGGATGGGCTGCCTAATGCCAAGTCCTGGCCTGGACAACAGGTCTACCCCATGGGTTTGGGACAACAGGTCTAACCCAGGGGCCTGGGACAACTAGGGCCAGGCTGCCGAACACGAGGTCCGGCCTGCGGACAACGGGTCTACCCCAGGCATCGGGGACACCAAGTCTACCCAGTGGATGGGCTGTCTAAGGCGTTCCTGGCCCAGATAAAAGGTCTACCCCAGGGGTTTCGGAAAACCGATCTACAGTGTGGATGGGTGGCCTAATGCAGTCCTGGCCTGGACAACAGGTCTACCCAAGGGGTTTGGGACAACAGGTCTACCCCATGGGCCGAGGACACAAGGTCTACCCCACGGGCCTGGGACAACAGGTCTACCTCAGGCCTCTGGATAACAGGTCTACCCTGAATGGGCTGCTTAATGAGAAGACCAGGACAACAGGTCTACCCCAGGGGCCTGGGAGAACAGGTCTACCCCAGGGCCATGCTGCCGAACTCGAGGTCCGGCATGGGGAACACAGGTCTACCCAAGGTATCAGGAACACCAGGCCTCCCCTGTGAATGGGCTGCTTAATATGAAGACCAGGACAACAGGTCTACACCAGGGGCCTTGGACAACAGGTCTACCGTGTGGATGGGCTGCCTAATGCCAAGTCCTGGCCTGGACAACAGGTCTACCCCATGGGCCGAGGACACAAGGTCTACCCCACGGGCCTGGGACAACAGGTCTACCTCAGGCCTCTGGATAACAGGTCTACCCTGAATGGGCTGCTTAATGAGAAGACCAGGACAACAGGTCTACCCCAGGGGCCTGGGACAACAGGTCTACCCTCAGGCCATGCTGCCGAACTCGAGGTCCGGCATGGGGAACACAGGTCTACCCAAGGTATCGGGGACACCAGGTCTCCCCTGTGAATGGGCTGCTTAATACGAAGACCAGGACAACAGGTCTACACCAGGGGCCTGGGACAATCGGTCTACCCTGTGGATGGGCTGACTAATGCAAAGTCCTGGCCTGGACAACAGGTCTACCCCATGGGTTTGGGACAACAGGTCTACCCCATGGGCCGGGGACACAAGGTCTACCCCATGGGCCTGGGACAACAGGTCTACCTCAGGCCTCTGGATAACAGGTCTACCCTGAATGGGCTGCTTAATGAGAAGACCAGGACAACAGGTCTACCCCAGGGGCCTGGGAGAACAAGTCTACCCTCGGGCCAGGCTGCCGAACTCGAGGTCCGGCATGGGGAACACAGGTCTACCCAAGGTATCGGGGACACCAGGTCTCCCCTGTGAATGGGCTGCTTAATACGAAGACCAGGACAACAGGTCTACACCAGGGGCCTGGGACAATAGGTCTACCCTGTGGATGGGCTGCCTAATGCCAAGTCCTGGCCTGGACAACAGGTCTACCCCATGGGTTTGGGACAACAGGTCTAACCCAGGGGCCTGGGACAACTAGGGCCAGGCTGCCGAACACGAGGTCCGGCCTGCGGACAACGGGTCTACCCCAGGCATCGGGGACACCAAGTCTACCCAGTGGATGGGCTGTCTAAGGCGTTCCTGGCCCAGATAAAAGGTCTACCCCAGGGGTTTCGGAAAACCGATCTACAGTGTGGATGGGTGGCCTAATGCAGTCCTGGCCTGGACAACAGGTCTACCCAAGGGGTTTGGGACAACAGGTCTACCCCATGGGCCGAGGACACAAGGTCTACCCCACGGGCCTGGGACAACAGGTCTACCTCAGGCCTCTGGATAACAGGTCTACCCTGAATGGGCTGCTTAATGAGAAGACCAGGACAACAGGTCTACCCCAGGGGCCTGGGAGAACAGGTCTACCCCAGGGCCATGCTGCCGAACTCGAGGTCCGGCATGGGGAACACAGGTCTACCCAAGGTATCAGGAACACCAGGCCTCCCCTGTGAATGGGCTGCTTAATATGAAGACCAGGACAACAGGTCTACACCAGGGGCCTTGGACAACAGGTCTACCGTGTGGATGGGCTGCCTAATGCCAAGTCCTGGCCTGGACAACAGGTCTACCCCATGGGCCGAGGACACAAGGTCTACCCCACGGGCCTGGGACAACAGGTCTACCTCAGGCCTCTGGATAACAGGTCTACCCTGAATGGGCTGCTTAATGAGAAGACCAGGACAACAGGTCTACCCCAGGGGCCTGGGAGAACAGGTCTACCCTCGGGCCAGGCTGCCGAACTCGAGGTCCGGCATGGGGAACACAGGTCTACCCAAGGTATCGGGGACACCAGGTCTACCCAAGGTATCGGGGACACCAGCTCGCTCTTCTCACAGGAGGGCCTGTGAATGGGCTGCTTAATACGAAGACCAGGACAACAGGTCTACACCAGGGGCCTGGGACAATAGGTCTACCCTGTGGATGGGCTGCCTAATGCCAAGTCCTGGCCTGGACAACAGGTCTACCCCATGGGTTTGGGACAACAGGTCTACCCCAGGGGCCTGGGACAACAGGTCTACCCTCAGGCCATGCTGCCGAACTCGAGGTCCGGCATGGGGAACACAGGTCTACCCAAGGTATCGGGGACACCAGGTCTCCCCTGTGAATGGGCTGCTTAATACGAAGACCAGGACAACAGGTCTACACCAGGGGCCTGGGACAATAGGTCTACCCTGTGGATGGGCTGCCTAATGCCAAGTCCTGGCCTGGACACCAGGTCTACCCCATGGGTTTGGGACAACAGGTCTAACCCAGGGGCCTGGGACAAGAGGTCTACACTAGGGCCAGGCTGCCGAACACGAGGTCCGGCCTGCGGACAACGGGTCTACCCCAGGCATCGGGGACACCAGGTCTACCCAGTGGATGGGCTGTCTAAGGCGTTCCTGGCCCAGATAAAAGGTCTACCCCAGGGGTTTCGGAAAACCGATCTACAGTGTGGATGGGTGGCCTAATGCAGTCCTGGCCTGGACAACAGGTCTACCCAAGGGGTTTGGGACAACAGGTCTACCCCATGGGCCGAGGACACAAGGTCTACCCCACGGGCCTGGGACAACAGGTCTACCTCAGGCCTCTGGATAACAGGTCTACCCTGAATGGGCTGCTTAATGAGAAGACCAGGACAACAGGTCTACCCCAGGGGCCTGGGAGAACAGGTCTACCCTCGGGCCAGGCTGCCGAACTCGAGGTCCGGCATGGGGAACACAGGTCTACCCAAGGTATCGGGGACACCAGGTCTCCCCTGTGAATGGGCTGCTTAATACGAAGACCAGGACAACAGGTCTACACCAGGGGCCTGGGACAACAGGTCTACCGTGTGGATGGGCTGCCTAATGCAAAGTCCTGGCCTGGACAACAGGTCTACCCCATGGGTTTGGGACAACAGGTCTAACCCAGGGGCCTGGGACAACTAGGGCCAGGCTGCCGAACACGAGGTCCGGCCTGCGGACAACGGGTCTACCCCAGGCATCGGGGACACCAAGTCTACCCAGTGGATGGGCTGTCTAAGGCGTTCCTGGCCCAGATAAAAGGTCTACCCCAGGGGTTTCGGAAAACCGATCTACAGTGTGGATGGGTGGCCTAATGCAGTCCTGGCCTGGACAACAGGTCTACCCAAGGGGTTTGGGACAACAGGTCTACCCCATGGGCCGAGGACACAAGGTCTACCCCACGGGCCTGGGACAACAGGTCTACCTCAGGCCTCTGGATAACAGGTCTACCCTGAATGGGCTGCTTAATGAGAAGACCAGGACAACAGGTCTACCCCAGGGGCCTGGGAGAACAGGTCTACCCCAGGGCCATGCTGCCGAACTCGAGGTCCGGCATGGGGAACACAGGTCTACCCAAGGTATCAGGAACACCAGGCCTCCCCTGTGAATGGGCTGCTTAATATGAAGACCAGGACAACAGGTCTACACCAGGGGCCTTGGACAACAGGTCTACCGTGTGGATGGGCTGCCTAATGCCAAGTCCTGGCCTGGACAACAGGTCTACCCCATGGGCCGAGGACACAAGGTCTACCCCACGGGCCTGGGACAACAGGTCTACCTCAGGCCTCTGGATAACAGGTCTACCCTGAATGGGCTGCTTAATGAGAAGACCAGGACAACAGGTCTACCCCAGGGGCCTGGGACAACAGGTCTACCCTCAGGCCATGCTGCCGAACTCGAGGTCCGGCATGGGGAACACAGGTCTACCCAAGGTATCGGGGACACCAGGTCTCCCCTGTGAATGGGCTGCTTAATACGAAGACCAGGACAACAGGTCTACACCAGGGGCCTGGGACAATCGGTCTACCCTGTGGATGGGCTGACTAATGCAAAGTCCTGGCCTGGACAACAGGTCTACCCCATGGGTTTGGGACAACAGGTCTACCCCATGGGCCGGGGACACAAGGTCTACCCCATGGGCCTGGGACAACAGGTCTACCTCAGGCCTCTGGATAACAGGTCTACCCTGAATGGGCTGCTTAATGAGAAGACCAGGACAACAGGTCTACCCCAGGGGCCTGGGAGAACAAGTCTACCCTCGGGCCAGGCTGCCGAACTCGAGGTCCGGCATGGGGAACACAGGTCTACCCAAGGTATCGGGGACACCAGGTCTCCCCTGTGAATGGGCTGCTTAATACGAAGACCAGGACAACAGGTCTACACCAGGGGCCTGGGACAATAGGTCTACCCTGTGGATGGGCTGCCTAATGCCAAGTCCTGGCCTGGACAACAGGTCTACCCCATGGGTTTGGGACAACAGGTCTAACCCAGGGGCCTGGGACAACTAGGGCCAGGCTGCCGAACACGAGGTCCGGCCTGCGGACAACGGGTCTACCCCAGGCATCGGGGACACCAAGTCTACCCAGTGGATGGGCTGTCTAAGGCGTTCCTGGCCCAGATAAAAGGTCTACCCCAGGGGTTTCGGAAAACCGATCTACAGTGTGGATGGGTGGCCTAATGCAGTCCTGGCCTGGACAACAGGTCTACCCAAGGGGTTTGGGACAACAGGTCTACCCCATGGGCCGAGGACACAAGGTCTACCCCACGGGCCTGGGACAACAGGTCTACCTCAGGCCTCTGGATAACAGGTCTACCCTGAATGGGCTGCTTAATGAGAAGACCAGGACAACAGGTCTACCCCAGGGGCCTGGGAGAACAGGTCTACCCCAGGGCCATGCTGCCGAACTCGAGGTCCGGCATGGGGAACACAGGTCTACCCAAGGTATCAGGAACACCAGGCCTCCCCTGTGAATGGGCTGCTTAATATGAAGACCAGGACAACAGGTCTACACCAGGGGCCTTGGACAACAGGTCTACCGTGTGGATGGGCTGCCTAATGCCAAGTCCTGGCCTGGACAACAGGTCTACCCCATGGGCCGAGGACACAAGGTCTACCCCACGGGCCTGGGACAACAGGTCTACCTCAGGCCTCTGGATAACAGGTCTACCCTGAATGGGCTGCTTAATGAGAAGACCAGGACAACAGGTCTACCCCAGGGGCCTGGGAGAACAGGTCTACCCTCGGGCCAGGCTGCCGAACTCGAGGTCCGGCATGGGGAACACAGGTCTACCCAAGGTATCGGGGACACCAGGTCTACCCAAGGTATCGGGGACACCAGCTCGCTCTTCTCACAGGAGGGCCTGTGAATGGGCTGCTTAATACGAAGACCAGGACAACAGGTCTACACCAGGGGCCTGGGACAATAGGTCTACCCTGTGGATGGGCTGCCTAATGCCAAGTCCTGGCCTGGACAACAGGTCTACCCCATGGGTTTGGGACAACAGGTCTACCCCAGGGGCCTGGGACAACAGGTCTACCCTCAGGCCATGCTGCCGAACTCGAGGTCCGGCATGGGGAACACAGGTCTACCCAAGGTATCGGGGACACCAGGTCTCCCCTGTGAATGGGCTGCTTAATACGAAGACCAGGACAACAGGTCTACACCAGGGGCCTGGGACAATAGGTCTACCCTGTGGATGGGCTGCCTAATGCCAAGTCCTGGCCTGGACACCAGGTCTACCCCATGGGTTTGGGACAACAGGTCTAACCCAGGGGCCTGGGACAAGAGGTCTACACTAGGGCCAGGCTGCCGAACACGAGGTCCGGCCTGTGGACAACGGGTCTACCCCAGGCATCGGGGACACCAGGTCTACCCAGTGGATGGGCTGTCTAAGGTGTTCCTGGCCCAGATAAAAGGTCTACCCCAGGGGTTTCGGAAAACCGATCTACAGTGTGGATGGGTGGCCTAATGCAGTCCTGGCCTGGACAACAGGTCTACCCAAGGGGTTTGGGACAACAGGTCTACCCCATGGGCCGAGGACACAAGGTCTACCCCACGGGCCTGGGACAACAGGTCTACCTCAGGCCTCTGGATAACAGGTCTACCCTGAATGGGCTGCTTAATGAGAAGACCAGGACAACAGGTCTACCCCAGGGGCCTGGGAGAACAGGTCTACCCTCGGGCCAGGCTGCCGAACTCGAGGTCCGGCATGGGGAACACAGGTCTACCCAAGGTATCGGGGACACCAGGTCTCCCCTGTGAATGGGCTGCTTAATACGAAGACCAGGACAACAGGTCTACACCAGGGGCCTGGGACAACAGGTCTACCGTGTGGATGGGCTGCCTAATGCAAAGTCCTGGCCTGGACAACAGGTCTACCCCATGGGTTTGGGACAACAGGTCTAACCCAGGGGCCTGGGACAACTAGGGCCAGGCTGCCGAACACGAGGTCCGGCCTGCGGACAACGGGTCTACCCCAGGCATCGGGGACACCAAGTCTACCCAGTGGATGGGCTGTCTAAGGCGTTCCTGGCCCAGATAAAGGTCTACCCCAGGGGTTTGGGAAAACCGATCTACCGTGTGGATGGGTGGCCTAATGCAGTCCTGGCCTGGACAACAGGTCTACCCCATGGGTTTGGGACAACAGGTCTACCCCACGGGCCTGGGACAACAGGTCTACCCCACGGGCCTGGGACAACAGGTCTACCTCAGACCTCTGGATAACAGGTCTACCCTGAATGGGCTGCTTAATGAGAAGACCAGGACAACAGGTCTACCCCAGGGGCCTGGGAGAACAGGTCTACCCTCGGGCCAGGCTGCCGAACTCGAGGTCCGGCATGGGGAACACAGGTCTACCCAAGGTATCGGGGACACCAGGTCTCCCCTGTGAATGGGCTGCTTAATACGAAGACCAGGACAACAGGTCTACATCAGGGGCCTGGGACAACAGGTCTACCGTGTGGATGGGCTGCCTAATGCAAAGTCCTGGCCTGGACAACAGGTCTACCCCATGGGTTTGGGACAACAGGTCTAACCCAGGGGCCTGGGACAACTAGGGCCAGGCTGCCGAACACGAGGTCCGGCCTGCGGACAACGGGTCTACCCCAGGCATCGGGGACACCAAGTCTACCCAGTGGATGGGCTGTCTAAGGCGTTCCTGGCCCAGATAAAAGGTCTACCCCAGGGGTTTCGGAAAACCGATCTACAGTGTGGATGGGTGGCCTAATGCAGTCCTGGCCTGGACAACAGGTCTACCCAAGGGGTTTGGGACAACAGGTCTACCCCATGGGCCGAGGACACAAGGTCTACCCCACGGGCCTGGGACAACAGGTCTACCTCAGGCCTCTGGATAACAGGTCTACCCTGAATGGGCTGCTTAATGAGAAGACCAGGACAACAGGTCTACCCCAGGGGCCTGGGAGAACAGGTCTACCCCAGGGCCATGCTGCCGAACTCGAGGTCCGGCATGGGGAACACAGGTCTACCCAAGGTATCAGGAACACCAGGCCTCCCCTGTGAATGGGCTGCTTAATATGAAGACCAGGACAACAGGTCTACACCAGGGGCCTGGGACAACAGGTCTACCATGTGGATGGGCTGCCTAATGCCAAGTCCTGGCCTGGACAACAGGTCTACCCCAGGGCTTTGTGACAACAGGTCTACCCCATGGGCCGGGGACACAAGGTCTACCCCACGGGCCTGGGACAACAGGTCTACCTCAGGCCTCTGGATAACAGGTCTACCCTGAATGGGCTGCTTAATGAGAAGACCAGGACAACAGGTCTACCCCAGGGGCCTGGGAGAACAGGTCTACCCTCGGGCCAGGCTGCCGAACTCGTGGTCCGGCATGGGGAACACAGGTCTCCCCAAGGTATCGGGGACACCAGGTCTCCCCTGTGAATGGGCTGCTTAATACGAAGACCAGGACAACAGGTCTACACCAGGGGCCTGGGACAATCGGTCTACCCTGTGGATGGGCTGACTAATGCCAAGTCCTGGCCTGGACAACAGGTCTACCCCATGGGTTTGGGACAACAGGTCTAACCCAGGGGCCTGGGACAACTAGGGCCAGGCTGCCGAACACGAGGTCCGGCCTGCGGACAACGGGTCTACCCCAGGCATCGGGGACACCAGGTCTTCCCAGTGGATGGGCTATCTAAGGCGTTCCTGGCCCAGATAAAGGTCTACCCCAGGGGTTTGGGAAAACCGATCTACCGTGTGGATGGGTGGCCTAATGCAGTCCTGGCCTGGACAACAGGTCTACCCCATGGGTTTGGGACAACAGGTCTACCCCACGGGCCTGGGACAACGGGTCTACCCCACGGGCCTGGGACAACAGGTCTACCTCAGACCTCTGGCTAACAGGTCTACCCTGAATGGGCTGCTTAATGAGAAGACCAGGACAACAGGTCTACCCCAGGGGCCTGGGAGAACAGGTCTACCCTCGGGCCAGGCTGCCGAACTCGAGGTCCGGCATGGGGAACACAGGTCTACCCAAGGTATCGGGGACACCAGGTCTCCCCTGTGAATGGGCTGCTTAATACGAAGACCAGGACAACAGGTCTACACCAGGGGCCTGGGACAACAGGTCTACCGTGTGGATGGGCTGCCTAATGCCAAGTCCTGGCCTGGACAACAGGTCTACCCCATGGGTTTGGGACAACAGGTCTAACCCAGGGGCCTGGGACAACTAGGGCCAGGCTGCCGAACACGAGGTCCGGCCTGCGGACAACGGGTCTACCCCAGGCATCGGGGACACCAAGTCTACCCAGTGGATGGGCTGTCTAAGGCGTTCCTGGCCCAGATAAAGGTCTACCCCAGGGGTTTGGGAAAACCGATCTACCGTGTGGATGGGTGGCCTAATGCAGTCCTGGCCTGGACAACACGTCTACCCAAGGGGTTTGGGACAACAGGTCTACCCCATGGGCCGAGGACACAAGGTCTACGCCACGGGCCTGGGACAACAGGTCTACCTCAGGCCTCTGGATAACAGGTCTACCCTGAATGGGCTGCTTAATGAGAAGACCAGGACAACAGGTCTACCCCAGGGGCCTGGGAGAACAGGTCTACCCCAGGGCCATGCTGCCGAACTCGAGGTCCGGCATGGGGAACACAGGTCTACCCAAGGTATCAGGAACACCAGGCCTCCCCTGTGAATGGGCTGCTTAATATGAAGACCAGGACAACAGGTCTACACCAGGGGCCTTGGACAACAGGTCTAGCGTGTGGATGGGCTGCCTAATGCCAAGTCCTGGCCTGGACAACAGGTCTACCCCATGGGCCGGGGACACAAGGTCTACCCCACGGGCCTGGGACAACAGGTCTACCTCAGGCCTCTGGATAACAGGTCTACCCTGAATGGGCTGCTTAATGAGAAGACCAGGACAACAGGTCTACCCCAGGGGCCTGGGACAACAGGTCTACCCTCAGGCCATGCTGCCGAACTCGAGGTCCGGCATGGGGAACACAGGTCTACCCAAGGTATCGGGGACACCAGGTCTCCCCTGTGAATGGGCTGCTTAATACGAAGACCAGGACAACAGGTCTACACCAGGGGCCTGGGACAATCGGTCTACCCTGTGGATGGGCTGACTAATGCCAAGTCCTGGCCTGGACAACAGGTCTACCCCATGGGTTTGGGACAACAGGTCTACCCCATGGGCCGGGGACACAAGGTCTACCCCATGGGCCTGGGACAACAGGTCTACCTCAGGCCTCTGGATAACAGGTCTACCCTGAATGGGCTGCTTAATGAGAAGACCAGGACAACAGGTCTACCCCAGGGGCCTGGGAGAACAAGTCTACCCTCGGGCCAGGCTGCCGAACTCGAGGTCCGGCATGGGGAACACAGGTCTACCCAAGGTATCGGGGACACCAGGTCTCCCCTGTGAATGGGCTGCTTAATACGAAGACCAGGACAACAGGTCTACACCAGGGGCCTGGGACAATAGGTCTACCCTGTGGATGGGCTGCCTAATGCCAAGTCCTGGCCTGGACAACAGGTCTACCCCATGGGTTTGGGACAACAGGTCTAACCCAGGGGCCTGGGACAACTAGGGCCAGGCTGCCGAACACGAGGTCCGGCCTGCGGACAACGGGTCTACCCCAGGCATCGGGGACACCAAGTCTACCCAGTGGATGGGCTGTCTAAGGCGTTCCTGGCCCAGATAAAAGGTCTACCCCAGGGGTTTCGGAAAACCGATCTACAGTGTGGATGGGTGGCCTAATGCAGTCCTGGCCTGGACAACAGGTCTACCCAAGGGGTTTGGGACAACAGGTCTACCCCATGGGCCGAGGACACAAGGTCTACCCCACGGGCCTGGGACAACAGGTCTACCTCAGGCCTCTGGATAACAGGTCTACCCTGAATGGGCTGCTTAATGAGAAGACCAGGACAACAGGTCTACCCCAGGGGCCTGGGAGAACAGGTCTACCCCAGGGCCATGCTGCCGAACTCGAGGTCCGGCATGGGGAACACAGGTCTACCCAAGGTATCAGGAACACCAGGCCTCCCCTGTGAATGGGCTGCTTAATATGAAGACCAGGACAACAGGTCTACACCAGGGGCCTTGGACAACAGGTCTACCGTGTGGATGGGCTGCCTAATGCCAAGTCCTGGCCTGGACAACAGGTCTACCCCATGGGCCGAGGACACAAGGTCTACCCCACGGGCCTGGGACAACAGGTCTACCTCAGGCCTCTGGATAACAGGTCTACCCTGAATGGGCTGCTTAATGAGAAGACCAGGACAACAGGTCTACCCCAGGGGCCTGGGAGAACAGGTCTACCCTCGGGCCAGGCTGCCGAACTCGAGGTCCGGCATGGGGAACACAGGTCTACCCAAGGTATCGGGGACACCAGGTCTACCCAAGGTATCGGGGACACCAGCTCGCTCTTCTCACAGGAGGGCCTGTGAATGGGCTGCTTAATACGAAGACCAGGACAACAGGTCTACACCAGGGGCCTGGGACAATAGGTCTACCCTGTGGATGGGCTGCCTAATGCCAAGTCCTGGCCTGGACAACAGGTCTACCCCATGGGTTTGGGACAACAGGTCTACCCCAGGGGCCTGGGACAACAGGTCTACCCTCAGGCCATGCTGCCGAACTCGAGGTCCGGCATGGGGAACACAGGTCTACCCAAGGTATCGGGGACACCAGGTCTCCCCTGTGAATGGGCTGCTTAATACGAAGACCAGGACAACAGGTCTACACCAGGGGCCTGGGACAATAGGTCTACCCTGTGGATGGGCTGCCTAATGCCAAGTCCTGGCCTGGACACCAGGTCTACCCCATGGGTTTGGGACAACAGGTCTAACCCAGGGGCCTGGGACAAGAGGTCTACACTAGGGCCAGGCTGCCGAACACGAGGTCCGGCCTGCGGACAACGGGTCTACCCCAGGCATCGGGGACACCAGGTCTACCCAGTGGATGGGCTGTCTAAGGCGTTCCTGGCCCAGATAAAAGGTCTACCCCAGGGGTTTCGGAAAACCGATCTACAGTGTGGATGGGTGGCCTAATGCAGTCCTGGCCTGGACAACAGGTCTACCCAAGGGGTTTGGGACAACAGGTCTACCCCATGGGCCGAGGACACAAGGTCTACCCCACGGGCCTGGGACAACAGGTCTACCTCAGGCCTCTGGATAACAGGTCTACCCTGAATGGGCTGCTTAATGAGAAGACCAGGACAACAGGTCTACCCCAGGGGCCTGGGAGAACAGGTCTACCCTCGGGCCAGGCTGCCGAACTCGAGGTCCGGCATGGGGAACACAGGTCTACCCAAGGTATCGGGGACACCAGGTCTCCCCTGTGAATGGGCTGCTTAATACGAAGACCAGGACAACAGGTCTACACCAGGGGCCTGGGACAACAGGTCTACCGTGTGGATGGGCTGCCTAATGCAAAGTCCTGGCCTGGACAACAGGTCTACCCCATGGGTTTGGGACAACAGGTCTAACCCAGGGGCCTGGGACAACTAGGGCCAGGCTGCCGAACACGAGGTCCGGCCTGCGGACAACGGGTCTACCCCAGGCATCGGGGACACCAAGTCTACCCAGTGGATGGGCTGTCTAAGGCGTTCCTGGCCCAGATAAAAGGTCTACCCCAGGGGTTTCGGAAAACCGATCTACAGTGTGGATGGGTGGCCTAATGCAGTCCTGGCCTGGACAACAGGTCTACCCAAGGGGTTTGGGACAACAGGTCTACCCCATGGGCCGAGGACACAAGGTCTACCCCACGGGCCTGGGACAACAGGTCTACCTCAGGCCTCTGGATAACAGGTCTACCCTGAATGGGCTGCTTAATGAGAAGACCAGGACAACAGGTCTACCCCAGGGGCCTGGGAGAACAGGTCTACCCCAGGGCCATGCTGCCGAACTCGAGGTCCGGCATGGGGAACACAGGTCTACCCCAGGTATCAGGAACACCAGGCCTCCCCTGTGAATGGGCTGCTTAATATGAAGACCAGGACAACAGGTCTACACCAGGGGCCTTGGACAACAGGTCTACCGTGTGGATGGGCTGCCTAATGCCAAGTCCTGGCCTGGACAACAGGTCTACCCCATGGGCCGAGGACACAAGGTCTACCCCACGGGCCTGGGACAACAGGTCTACCTCAGGCCTCTGGATAACAGGTCTACCCTGAATGGGCTGCTTAATGAGAAGACCAGGACAACAGGTCTACCCCAGGGGCCTGGGACAACAGGTCTACCCTCAGGCCATGCTGCCGAACTCGAGGTCCGGCATGGGGAACACAGGTCTACCCAAGGTATCGGGGACACCAGGTCTCCCCTGTGAATGGGCTGCTTAATACGAAGACCAGGACAACAGGTCTACACCAGGGGCCTGGGACAATCGGTCTACCCTGTGGATGGGCTGACTAATGCAAAGTCCTGGCCTGGACAACAGGTCTACCCCATGGGTTTGGGACAACAGGTCTACCCCATGGGCCGGGGACACAAGGTCTACCCCATGGGCCTGGGACAACAGGTCTACCTCAGGCCTCTGGATAACAGGTCTACCCTGAATGGGCTGCTTAATGAGAAGACCAGGACAACAG
This sequence comes from Molothrus aeneus, assembly GCF_037042795.1. Taxonomy (NCBI): domain Eukaryota; kingdom Metazoa; phylum Chordata; class Aves; order Passeriformes; family Icteridae; genus Molothrus; species Molothrus aeneus. The sequence goes on along the minus strand of NW_027099133.1, from coordinate 1,051,969 downwards.
GTCTACCCCAGGGGCCTGGGAGAACAAGTCTACCCTCGGGCCAGGCTGCCGAACTCGAGGTCCGGCATGGGGAACACAGGTCTACCCAAGGTATCGGGGACACCAGGTCTCCCCTGTGAATGGGCTGCTTAATACGAAGACCAGGACAACAGGTCTACACCAGGGGCCTGGGACAATAGGTCTACCCTGTGGATGGGCTGCCTAATGCCAAGTCCTGGCCTGGACAACAGGTCTACCCCATGGGTTTGGGACAACAGGTCTAACCCAGGGGCCTGGGACAACTAGGGCCAGGCTGCCGAACACGAGGTCCGGCCTGCGGACAACGGGTCTACCCCAGGCATCGGGGACACCAAGTCTACCCAGTGGATGGGCTGTCTAAGGCGTTCCTGGCCCAGATAAAAGGTCTACCCCAGGGGTTTCGGAAAACCGATCTACAGTGTGGATGGGTGGCCTAATGCAGTCCTGGCCTGGACAACAGGTCTACCCAAGGGGTTTGGGACAACAGGTCTACCCCATGGGCCGAGGACACAAGGTCTACCCCACGGGCCTGGGACAACAGGTCTACCTCAGGCCTCTGGATAACAGGTCTACCCTGAATGGGCTGCTTAATGAGAAGACCAGGACAACAGGTCTACCCCAGGGGCCTGGGAGAACAGGTCTACCCCAGGGCCATGCTGCCGAACTCGAGGTCCGGCATGGGGAACACAGGTCTACCCAAGGTATCAGGAACACCAGGCCTCCCCTGTGAATGGGCTGCTTAATATGAAGACCAGGACAACAGGTCTACACCAGGGGCCTTGGACAACAGGTCTACCGTGTGGATGGGCTGCCTAATGCCAAGTCCTGGCCTGGACAACAGGTCTACCCCATGGGCCGAGGACACAAGGTCTACCCCACGGGCCTGGGACAACAGGTCTACCTCAGGCCTCTGGATAACAGGTCTACCCTGAATGGGCTGCTTAATGAGAAGACCAGGACAACAGGTCTACCCCAGGGGCCTGGGAGAACAGGTCTACCCTCGGGCCAGGCTGCCGAACTCGAGGTCCGGCATGGGGAACACAGGTCTACCCAAGGTATCGGGGACACCAGGTCTCCCCTGTGAATGGGCTGCTTAATACGAAGACCAGGACAACAGGTCTACACCAGGGGCCTGGGACAACAGGTCTACCGTGTGGATGGGCTGCCTAATGCAAAGTCCTGGCCTGGACAACAGGTCTACCCCATGGGTTTGGGACAACAGGTCTAACCCAGGGGCCTGGGACAACTAGGGCCAGGCTGCCGAACACGAGGTCCGGCCTGCGGACAACGGGTCTACCCCAGGCATCGGGGACACCAAGTCTACCCAGTGGATGGGCTGTCTAAGGCGTTCCTGGCCCAGATAAAGGTCTACCCCAGGGGTTTGGGAAAACCGATCTACCGTGTGGATGGGTGGCCTAATGCAGTCCTGGCCTGGACAACAGGTCTACCCCATGGGTTTGGGACAACAGGTCTACCCCACGGGCCTGGGACAACAGGTCTACCCCACGGGCCTGGGACAACAGGTCTACCTCAGACCTCTGGATAACAGGTCTACCCTGAATGGGCTGCTTAATGAGAAGACCAGGACAACAGGTCTACCCCAGGGGCCTGGGAGAACAGGTCTACCCTCGGGCCAGGCTGCCGAACTCGAGGTCCGGCATGGGGAACACAGGTCTACCCAAGGTATCGGGGACACCAGGTCTCCCCTGTGAATGGGCTGCTTAATACGAAGACCAGGACAACAGGTCTACATCAGGGGCCTGGGACAACAGGTCTACCGTGTGGATGGGCTGCCTAATGCAAAGTCCTGGCCTGGACAACAGGTCTACCCCATGGGTTTGGGACAACAGGTCTAACCCAGGGGCCTGGGACAACTAGGGCCAGGCTGCCGAACACGAGGTCCGGCCTGCGGACAACGGGTCTACCCCAGGCATCGGGGACACCAAGTCTACCCAGTGGATGGGCTGTCTAAGGCGTTCCTGGCCCAGATAAAAGGTCTACCCCAGGGGTTTCGGAAAACCGATCTACAGTGTGGATGGGTGGCCTAATGCAGTCCTGGCCTGGACAACAGGTCTACCCAAGGGGTTTGGGACAACAGGTCTACCCCATGGGCCGAGGACACAAGGTCTACCCCACGGGCCTGGGACAACAGGTCTACCTCAGGCCTCTGGATAACAGGTCTACCCTGAATGGGCTGCTTAATGAGAAGACCAGGACAACAGGTCTACCCCAGGGGCCTGGGAGAACAGGTCTACCCTCGGGCCAGGCTGCCGAACTCGAGGTCCGGCATGGGGAACACAGGTCTACCCAAGGTATCAGGAACACCAGGCCTCCCCTGTGAATGGGCTGCTTAATATGAAGACCAGGACAACAGGTCTACACCAGGGGCCTTGGACAACAGGTCTACCGTGTGGATGGGCTGCCTAATGCCAAGTCCTGGCCTGGACAACAGGTCTACCCCATGGGCCGAGGACACAAGGTCTACCCCACGGGCCTGGGACAACAGGTCTACCTCAGGCCTCTGGATAACAGGTCTACCCTGAATGGGCTGCTTAATGAGAAGACCAGGACAACAGGTCTACCCCAGGGGCCTGGGAGAACAGGTCTACCCTCGGGCCAGGCTGCCGAACTCGAGGTCCGGCATGGGGAACACAGGTCTACCCAAGGTATCGGGGACACCAGGTCTCCCCTGTGAATGGGCTGCTTAATACGAAGACCAGGACAACAGGTCTACACCAGGGGCCTGGGACAACAGGTCTACCGTGTGGATGGGCTGCCTAATGCAAAGTCCTGGCCTGGACAACAGGTCTACCCCATGGGTTTGGGACAACAGGTCTAACCCAGGGGCCTGGGACAACTAGGGCCAGGCTGCCGAACACGAGGTCCGGCCTGCGGACAACGGGTCTACCCCAGGCATCGGGGACACCAAGTCTACCCAGTGGATGGGCTGTCTAAGGCGTTCCTGGCCCAGATAAAGGTCTACCCCAGGGGTTTGGGAAAACCGATCTACCGTGTGGATGGGTGGCCTAATGCAGTCCTGGCCTGGACAACAGGTCTACCCCATGGGTTTGGGACAACAGGTCTACCCCACGGGCCTGGGACAACAGGTCTACCCCACGGGCCTGGGACAACAGGTCTACCTCAGACCTCTGGATAACAGGTCTACCCTGAATGGGCTGCTTAATGAGAAGACCAGGACAACAGGTCTACCCCAGGGGCCTGGGAGAACAGGTCTACCCTCGGGCCAGGCTGCCGAACTCGAGGTCCGGCATGGGGAACACAGGTCTACCCAAGGTATCGGGGACACCAGGTCTCCCCTGTGAATGGGCTGCTTAATACGAAGACCAGGACAACAGGTCTACATCAGGGGCCTGGGACAACAGGTCTACCGTGTGGATGGGCTGCCTAATGCAAAGTCCTGGCCTGGACAACAGGTCTACCCCATGGGTTTGGGACAACAGGTCTAACCCAGGGGCCTGGGACAACTAGGGCCAGGCTGCCGAACACGAGGTCCGGCCTGCGGACAACGGGTCTACCCCAGGCATCGGGGACACCAAGTCTACCCAGTGGATGGGCTGTCTAAGGCGTTCCTGGCCCAGATAAAAGGTCTACCCCAGGGGTTTCGGAAAACCGATCTACAGTGTGGATGGGTGGCCTAATGCAGTCCTGGCCTGGACAACAGGTCTACCCAAGGGGTTTGGGACAACAGGTCTACCCCATGGGCCGAGGACACAAGGTCTACCCCACGGGCCTGGGACAACAGGTCTACCTCAGGCCTCTGGATAACAGGTCTACCCTGAATGGGCTGCTTAATGAGAAGACCAGGACAACAGGTCTACCCCAGGGGCCTGGGAGAACAGGTCTACCCCAGGGCCATGCTGCCGAACTCGAGGTCCGGCATGGGGAACACAGGTCTACCCAAGGTATCAGGAACACCAGGCCTCCCCTGTGAATGGGCTGCTTAATATGAAGACCAGGACAACAGGTCTACACCAGGGGCCTTGGACAACAGGTCTACCGTGTGGATGGGCTGCCTAATGCCAAGTCCTGGCCTGGACAACAGGTCTACCCCATGGGCCGAGGACACAAGGTCTACCCCACGGGCCTGGGACAACAGGTCTACCTCAGGCCTCTGGATAACAGGTCTACCCTGAATGGGCTGCTTAATGAGAAGACCAGGACAACAGGTCTACCCCAGGGGCCTGGGAGAACAGGTCTACCCTCGGGCCAGGCTGCCGAACTCGAGGTCCGGCATGGGGAACACAGGTCTACCCAAGGTATCGGGGACACCAGGTCTACCCAAGGTATCGGGGACACCAGCTCGCTCTTCTCACAGGAGGGCCTGTGAATGGGCTGCTTAATACGAAGACCAGGACAACAGGTCTACACCAGGGGCCTGGGACAATAGGTCTACCCTGTGGATGGGCTGCCTAATGCCAAGTCCTGGCCTGGACAACAGGTCTACCCCATGGGTTTGGGACAACAGGTCTACCCCAGGGGCCTGGGACAACAGGTCTACCCTCAGGCCATGCTGCCGAACTCGAGGTCCGGCATGGGGAACACAGGTCTACCCAAGGTATCGGGGACACCAGGTCTCCCCTGTGAATGGGCTGCTTAATACGAAGACCAGGACAACAGGTCTACACCAGGGGCCTGGGACAATAGGTCTACCCTGTGGATGGGCTGCCTAATGCCAAGTCCTGGCCTGGACACCAGGTCTACCCCATGGGTTTGGGACAACAGGTCTAACCCAGGGGCCTGGGACAAGAGGTCTACACTAGGGCCAGGCTGCCGAACACGAGGTCCGGCCTGCGGACAACGGGTCTACCCCAGGCATCGGGGACACCAGGTCTACCCAGTGGATGGGCTGTCTAAGGCGTTCCTGGCCCAGATAAAAGGTCTACCCCAGGGGTTTCGGAAAACCGATCTACAGTGTGGATGGGTGGCCTAATGCAGTCCTGGCCTGGACAACAGGTCTACCCAAGGGGTTTGGGACAACAGGTCTACCCCATGGGCCGAGGACACAAGGTCTACCCCACGGGCCTGGGACAACAGGTCTACCTCAGGCCTCTGGATAACAGGTCTACCCTGAATGGGCTGCTTAATGAGAAGACCAGGACAACAGGTCTACCCCAGGGGCCTGGGAGAACAGGTCTACCCTCGGGCCAGGCTGCCGAACTCGAGGTCCGGCATGGGGAACACAGGTCTACCCAAGGTATCGGGGACACCAGGTCTCCCCTGTGAATGGGCTGCTTAATACGAAGACCAGGACAACAGGTCTACATCAGGGGCCTGGGACAACAGGTCTACCGTGTGGATGGGCTGCCTAATGCAAAGTCCTGGCCTGGACAACAGGTCTACCCCATGGGTTTGGGACAACAGGTCTAACCCAGGGGCCTGGGACAACTAGGGCCAGGCTGCCGAACACGAGGTCCGGCCTGCGGACAACGGGTCTACCCCAGGCATCGGGGACACCAAGTCTACCCAGTGGATGGGCTGTCTAAGGCGTTCCTGGCCCAGATAAAGGTCTACCCCAGGGGTTTGGGAAAACCGATCTACCGTGTGGATGGGTGGCCTAATGCAGTCCTGGCCTGGACAACAGGTCTACCCCATGGGTTTGGGACAACAGGTCTACCCCACGGGCCTGGGACAACAGGTCTACCCCACGGGCCTGGGACAACAGGTCTACCTCAGACCTCTGGATAACAGGTCTACCCTGAATGGGCTGCTTAATGAGAAGACCAGGACAACAGGTCTACCCCAGGGGCCTGGGAGAACAGGTCTACCCTCGGGCCAGGCTGCCGAACTCGAGGTCCGGCATGGGGAACACAGGTCTACCCAAGGTATCGGGGACACCAGGTCTCCCCTGTGAATGGGCTGCTTAATACGAAGACCAGGACAACAGGTCTACATCAGGGGCCTGGGACAACAGGTCTACCGTGTGGATGGGCTGCCTAATGCAAAGTCCTGGCCTGGACAACAGGTCTACCCCATGGGTTTGGGACAACAGGTCTAACCCAGGGGCCTGGGACAACTAGGGCCAGGCTGCCGAACACGAGGTCCGGCCTGCGGACAACGGGTCTACCCCAGGCATCGGGGACACCAAGTCTACCCAGTGGATGGGCTGTCTAAGGCGTTCCTGGCCCAGATAAAAGGTCTACCCCAGGGGTTTCGGAAAACCGATCTACAGTGTGGATGGGTGGCCTAATGCAGTCCTGGCCTGGACAACAGGTCTACCCAAGGGGTTTGGGACAACAGGTCTACCCCATGGGCCGAGGACACAAGGTCTACCCCACGGGCCTGGGACAACAGGTCTACCTCAGGCCTCTGGATAACAGGTCTACCCTGAATGGGCTGCTTAATGAGAAGACCAGGACAACAGGTCTACCCCAGGGGCCTGGGAGAACAGGTCTACCCCAGGGCCATGCTGCCGAACTCGAGGTCCGGCATGGGGAACACAGGTCTACCCAAGGTATCAGGAACACCAGGCCTCCCCTGTGAATGGGCTGCTTAATATGAAGACCAGGACAACAGGTCTACACCAGGGGCCTGGGACAACAGGTCTACCATGTGGATGGGCTGCCTAATGCCAAGTCCTGGCCTGGACAACAGGTCTACCCCAGGGCTTTGTGACAACAGGTCTACCCCATGGGCCGGGGACACAAGGTCTACCCCACGGGCCTGGGACAACAGGTCTACCTCAGGCCTCTGGATAACAGGTCTACCCTGAATGGGCTGCTTAATGAGAAGACCAGGACAACAGGTCTACCCCAGGGGCCTGGGAGAACAGGTCTACCCTCGGGCCAGGCTGCCGAACTCGTGGTCCGGCATGGGGAACACAGGTCTCCCCAAGGTATCGGGGACACCAGGTCTCCCCTGTGAATGGGCTGCTTAATACGAAGACCAGGACAACAGGTCTACACCAGGGGCCTGGGACAATCGGTCTACCCTGTGGATGGGCTGACTAATGCCAAGTCCTGGCCTGGACAACAGGTCTACCCCATGGGTTTGGGACAACAGGTCTAACCCAGGGGCCTGGGACAACTAGGGCCAGGCTGCCAAACACGAGGTCCGGCCTGCGGACAACGGGTCTACCCCAGGCATCGGGGACACCAGGTCTTCCCAGTGGATGGGCTATCTAAGGCGTTCCTGGCCCAGATAAAGGTCTACCCCAGGGGTTTGGGAAAACCGATCTACCGTGTGGATGGGTGGCCTAATGCAGTCCTGGCCTGGACAACAGGTCTACCCCATGGGTTTGGGACAACAGGTCTACCCCACGGGCCTGGGACAACGGGTCTACCCCACGGGCCTGGGACAACAGGTCTACCTCAGACCTCTGGCTAACAGGTCTACCCTGAATGGGCTGCTTAATGAGAAGACCAGGACAACAGGTCTACCCCAGGGGCCTGGGAGAACAGGTCTACCCTCGGGCCAGGCTGCCGAACTCGAGGTCCGGCATGGGGAACACAGGTCTACCCAAGGTATCGGGGACACCAGGTCTCCCCTGTGAATGGGCTGCTTAATACGAAGACCAGGACAACAGGTCTACACCAGGGGCCTGGGACAACAGGTCTACCGTGTGGATGGGCTGCCTAATGCCAAGTCCTGGCCTGGACAACAGGTCTACCCCATGGGTTTGGGACAACAGGTCTAACCCAGGGGCCTGGGACAACTAGGGCCAGGCTGCCGAACACGAGGTCCGGCCTGCGGACAACGGGTCTACCCCAGGCATCGGGGACACCAAGTCTACCCAGTGGATGGGCTGTCTAAGGCGTTCCTGGCCCAGATAAAGGTCTACCCCAGGGGTTTGGGAAAACCGATCTACCGTGTGGATGGGTGGCCTAATGCAGTCCTGGCCTGGACAACACGTCTACCCAAGGGGTTTGGGACAACAGGTCTACCCCATGGGCCGAGGACACAAGGTCTACGCCACGGGCCTGGGACAACAGGTCTACCTCAGGCCTCTGGATAACAGGTCTACCCTGAATGGGCTGCTTAATGAGAAGACCAGGACAACAGGTCTACCCCAGGGGCCTGGGAGAACAGGTCTACCCCAGGGCCATGCTGCCGAACTCGAGGTCCGGCATGGGGAACACAGGTCTACCCAAGGTATCAGGAACACCAGGCCTCCCCTGTGAATGGGCTGCTTAATATGAAGACCAGGACAACAGGTCTACACCAGGGGCCTTGGACAACAGGTCTAGCGTGTGGATGGGCTGCCTAATGCCAAGTCCTGGCCTGGACAACAGGTCTACCCCATGGGCCGGGGACACAAGGTCTACCCCACGGGCCTGGGACAACAGGTCTACCTCAGGCCTCTGGATAACAGGTCTACCCTGAATGGGCTGCTTAATGAGAAGACCAGGACAACAGGTCTACCCCAGGGGCCTGGGACAACAGGTCTACCCTCAGGCCATGCTGCCGAACTCGAGGTCCGGCATGGGGAACACAGGTCTACCCAAGGTATCGGGGACACCAGGTCTCCCCTGTGAATGGGCTGCTTAATACGAAGACCAGGACAACAGGTCTACACCAGGGGCCTGGGACAATCGGTCTACCCTGTGGATGGGCTGACTAATGCCAAGTCCTGGCCTGGACAACAGGTCTACCCCATGGGTTTGGGACAACAGGTCTACCCCATGGGCCGGGGACACAAGGTCTACCCCATGGGCCTGGGACAACAGGTCTACCTCAGGCCTCTGGATAACAGGTCTACCCTGAATGGGCTGCTTAATGAGAAGACCAGGACAACAGGTCTACCCCAGGGGCCTGGGACAACAGGTCTACCCTCAGGCCATGCTGCCGAACTCGACGTCCGGCATGGGGAACACAGGTCTACCCAAGGTATCGGGGACACCAGGTCTCCCCTGTGAATGGGCTGCTTAATACGAAGACCAGGACAACAGGTCTACACCAGGGGCCTGGGACAATCGGTCTACCCTGTGGATGGGCTGACTAATGCAAAGTCCTGGCCTGGACAACAGGTCTACCCCATGGGTTTGGGACAACAGGTCTACCCCATGGGCCGGGGACACAAGGTCTACCCCATGGGCCTGGGACAACAGGTCTACCTCAGGCCTCTGGATAACAGGTCTACCCTGAATGGGCTGCTTAATGAGAAGACCAGGACAACAGGTCTACCCCAGGGGCCTGGGAGAACAAGTCTACCCTCGGGCCAGGCTGCCGAACTCGAGGTCCGGCATGGGGAACACAGGTCTACCCAAGGTATCGGGGACACCAGGTCTCCCCTGTGAATGGGCTGCTTAATACGAAGACCAGGACAACAGGTCTACACCAGGGGCCTGGGACAATAGGTCTACCCTGTGGATGGGCTGCCTAATGCCAAGTCCTGGCCTGGACAACAGGTCTACCCCATGGGTTTGGGACAACAGGTCTAACCCAGGGGCCTGGGACAACTAGGGCCAGGCTGCCGAACACGAGGTCCGGCCTGCGGACAACGGGTCTACCCCAGGCATCGGGGACACCAAGTCTACCCAGTGGATGGGCTGTCTAAGGCGTTCCTGGCCCAGATAAAAGGTCTACCCCAGGGGTTTCGGAAAACCGATCTACAGTGTGGATGGGTGGCCTAATGCAGTCCTGGCCTGGACAACAGGTCTACCCAAGGGGTTTGGGACAACAGGTCTACCCCATGGGCCGAGGACACAAGGTCTACCCCACGGGCCTGGGACAACAGGTCTACCTCAGGCCTCTGGATAACAGGTCTACCCTGAATGGGCTGCTTAATGAGAAGACCAGGACAACAGGTCTACCCCAGGGGCCTGGGAGAACAGGTCTACCCCAGGGCCATGCTGCCGAACTCGAGGTCCGGCATGGGGAACACAGGTCTACCCAAGGTATCGGGGACACCAGGCCTCCCCTGTGAATGGGCTGCTTAATATGAAGACCAGGACAACAGGTCTACACCAGGGGCCTTGGACAACAGGTCTACCGTGTGGATGGGCTGCCTAATGCCAAGTCCTGGCCTGGACAACAGGTCTACCCCATGGGCCGAGGACACAAGGTCTACCCCACGGGCCTGGGACAACAGGTCTACCTCAGGCCTCTGGATAACAGGTCTACCCTGAATGGGCTGCTTAATGAGAAGACCAGGACAACAGGTCTACCCCAGGGGCCTGGGACAACAGGTCTACCCTCAGGCCATGCTGCCGAACTCGAGGTCCGGCATGGGGAACACAGGTCTACCCAAGGTATCGGGGACACCAGGTCTCCCCTGTGAATGGGCTGCTTAATACGAAGACCAGGACAACAGGTCTACACCAGGGGCCTGGGACAATCGGTCTACCCTGTGGATGGGCTGACTAATGCAAAGTCCTGGCCTGGACAACAGGTCTACCCCATGGGTTTGGGACAACAGGTCTACCCCATGGGCCGGGGACACAAGGTCTACCCCATGGGCCTGGGACAACAGGTCTACCTCAGGCCTCTGGATAACAGGTCTACCCTGAATGGGCTGCTTAATGAGAAGACCAGGACAACAGGTCTACCCCAGGGGCCTGGGAGAACAAGTCTACCCTCGGGCCAGGCTGCCGAACTCGAGGTCCGGCATGGGGAACACAGGTCTACCCAAGGTATCGGGGACACCAGGTCTCCCCTGTGAATGGGCTGCTTAATACGAAGACCAGGACAACAGGTCTACACCAGGGGCCTGGGACAATAGGTCTACCCTGTGGATGGGCTGCCTAATGCCAAGTCCTGGCCTGGACAACAGGTCTACCCCATGGGTTTGGGACAACAGGTCTAACCCAGGGGCCTGGGACAACTAGGGCCAGGCTGCCGAACACGAGGTCCGGCCTGCGGACAACGGGTCTACCCCAGGCATCGGGGACACCAAGTCTACCCAGTGGATGGGCTGTCTAAGGCGTTCCTGGCCCAGATAAAAGGTCTACCCCAGGGGTTTCGGAAAACCGATCTACAGTGTGGATGGGTGGCCTAATGCAGTCCTGGCCTGGACAACAGGTCTACCCAAGGGGTTTGGGACAACAGGTCTACCCCATGGGCCGAGGACACAAGGTCTACCCCACGGGCCTGGGACAACAGGTCTACCTCAGGCCTCTGGATAACAGGTCTACCCTGAATGGGCTGCTTAATGAGAAGACCAGGACAACAGGTCTACCCCAGGGGCCTGGGAGAACAGGTCTACCCCAGGGCCATGCTGCCGAACTCGAGGTCCGGCATGGGGAACACAGGTCTACCCAAGGTATCAGGAACACCAGGCCTCCCCTGTGAATGGGCTGCTTAATATGAAGACCAGGACAACAGGTCTACACCAGGGGCCTTGGACAACAGGTCTACCGTGTGGATGGGCTGCCTAATGCCAAGTCCTGGCCTGGACAACAGGTCTACCCCATGGGCCGAGGACACAAGGTCTACCCCACGGGCCTGGGACAACAGGTCTACCTCAGGCCTCTGGATAACAGGTCTACCCTGAATGGGCTGCTTAATGAGAAGACCAGGACAACAGGTCTACCCCAGGGGCCTGGGAGAACAGGTCTACCCTCGGGCCAGGCTGCCGAACTCGAGGTCCGGCATGGGGAACACAGGTCTACCCAAGGTATCGGGGACACCAGGTCTCCCCTGTGAATGGGCTGCTTAATACGAAGACCAGGACAACAGGTCTACACCAGGGGCCTGGGACAACAGGTCTACCGTGTGGATGGGCTGCCTAATGCAAAGTCCTGGCCTGGACAACAGGTCTACCCCATGGGTTTGGGACAACAGGTCTAACCCAGGGGCCTGGGACAACTAGGGCCAGGCTGCCGAACACGAGGTCCGGCCTGCGGACAACGGGTCTACCCCAGGCATCGGGGACACCAAGTCTACCCAGTGGATGGGCTGTCTAAGGCGTTCCTGGCCCAGATAAAGGTCTACCCCAGGGGTTTGGGAAAACCGATCTACCGTGTGGATGGGTGGCCTAATGCAGTCCTGGCCTGGACAACAGGTCTACCCCATGGGTTTGGGACAACAGGTCTACCCCACGGGCCTGGGACAACAGGTCTACCCCACGGGCCTGGGACAACAGGTCTACCTCAGACCTCTGGATAACAGGTCTACCCTGAATGGGCTGCTTAATGAGAAGACCAGGACAACAGGTCTACCCCAGGGGCCTGGGAGAACAGGTCTACCCTCGGGCCAGGCTGCCGAACTCGAGGTCCGGCATGGGGAACACAGGTCTACCCAAGGTATCGGGGACACCAGGTCTCCCCTGTGAATGGGCTGCTTAATACGAAGACCAGGACAACAGGTCTACATCAGGGGCCTGGGACAACAGGTCTACCGTGTGGATGGGCTGCCTAATGCAAAGTCCTGGCCTGGACAACAGGTCTACCCCATGGGTTTGGGACAACAGGTCTAACCCAGGGGCCTGGGACAACTAGGGCCAGGCTGCCGAACACGAGGTCCGGCCTGCGGACAACGGGTCTACCCCAGGCATCGGGGACACCAAGTCTACCCAGTGGATGGGCTGTCTAAGGCGTTCCTGGCCCAGATAAAAGGTCTACCCCAGGGGTTTCGGAAAACCGATCTACAGTGTGGATGGGTGGCCTAATGCAGTCCTGGCCTGGACAACAGGTCTACCCAAGGGGTTTGGGACAACAGGTCTACCCCATGGGCCGAGGACACAAGGTCTACCCCACGGGCCTGGGACAACAGGTCTACCTCAGGCCTCTGGATAACAGGTCTACCCTGAATGGGCTGCTTAATGAGAAGACCAGGACAACAGGTCTACCCCAGGGGCCTGGGAGAACAGGTCTACCCCAGGGCCATGCTGCCGAACTCGAGGTCCGGCATGGGGAACACAGGTCTACCCAAGGTATCAGGAACACCAGGCCTCCCCTGTGAATGGGCTGCTTAATATGAAGACCAGGACAACAGGTCTACACCAGGGGCCTGGGACAACAGGTCTACCATGTGGATGGGCTGCCTAATGCCAAGTCCTGGCCTGGACAACAGGTCTACCCCAGGGCTTTGTGACAACAGGTCTACCCCATGGGCCGGGGACACAAGGTCTACCCCACGGGCCTGGGACAACAGGTCTACCTCAGGCCTCTGGATAACAGGTCTACCCTGAATGGGCTGCTTAATGAGAAGACCAGGACAACAGGTCTACCCCAGGGGCCTGGGAGAACAGGTCTACCCTCGGGCCAGGCTGCCGAACTCGTGGTCCGGCATGGGGAACACAGGTCTCCCCAAGGTATCGGGGACACCAGGTCTCCCCTGTGAATGGGCTGCTTAATACGAAGACCAGGACAACAGGTCTACACCAGGGGCCTGGGACAATCGGTCTACCCTGTGGATGGGCTGACTAATGCCAAGTCCTGGCCTGGACAACAGGTCTACCCCATGGGTTTGGGACAACAGGTCTAACCCAGGGGCCTGGGACAACTAGGGCCAGGCTGCCGAACACGAGGTCCGGCCTGCGGACAACGGGTCTACCCCAGGCATCGGGGACACCAGGTCTTCCCAGTGGATGGGCTATCTAAGGCGTTCCTGGCCCAGATAAAGGTCTACCCCAGGGGTTTGGGAAAACCGATCTACCGTGTGGATGGGTGGCCTAATGCAGTCCTGGCCTGGACAACAGGTCTACCCCATGGGTTTGGGACAACAGGTCTACCCCACGGGCCTGGGACAACGGGTCTACCCCACGGGCCTGGGACAACAGGTCTACCTCAGACCTCTGGCTAACAGGTCTACCCTGAATGGGCTGCTTAATGAGAAGACCAGGACAACAGGTCTACCCCAGGGGCCTGGGAGAACAGGTCTACCCTCGGGCCAGGCTGCCGAACTCGAGGTCCGGCATGGGGAACACAGGTCTACCCAAGGTATCGGGGACACCAGGTCTCCCCTGTGAATGGGCTGCTTAATACGAAGACCAGGACAACAGGTCTACACCAGGGGCCTGGGACAACAGGTCTACCGTGTGGATGGGCTGCCTAATGCCAAGTCCTGGCCTGGACAACAGGTCTACCCCATGGGTTTGGGACAACAGGTCTAACCCAGGGGCCTGGGACAACTAGGGCCAGGCTGCCGAACACGAGGTCCGGCCTGCGGACAACGGGTCTACCCCAGGCATCGGGGACACCAAGTCTACCCAGTGGATGGGCTGTCTAAGGCGTTCCTGGCCCAGATAAAGGTCTACCCCAGGGGTTTGGGAAAACCGATCTACCGTGTGGATGGGTGGCCTAATGCAGTCCTGGCCTGGACAACACGTCTACCCAAGGGGTTTGGGACAACAGGTCTACCCCATGGGCCGAGGACACAAGGTCTACGCCACGGGCCTGGGACAACAGGTCTACCTCAGGCCTCTGGATAACAGGTCTACCCTGAATGGGCTGCTTAATGAGAAGACCAGGACAACAGGTCTACCCCAGGGGCCTGGGAGAACAGGTCTACCCCAGGGCCATGCTGCCGAACTCGAGGTCCGGCATGGGGAACACAGGTCTACCCAAGGTATCAGGAACACCAGGCCTCCCCTGTGAATGGGCTGCTTAATATGAAGACCAGGACAACAGGTCTACACCAGGGGCCTTGGACAACAGGTCTAGCGTGTGGATGGGCTGCCTAATGCCAAGTCCTGGCCTGGACAACAGGTCTACCCCATGGGCCGGGGACACAAGGTCTACCCCACGGGCCTGGGACAACAGGTCTACCTCAGGCCTCTGGATAACAGGTCTACCCTGAATGGGCTGCTTAATGAGAAGACCAGGACAACAGGTCTACCCCAGGGGCCTGGGACAACAGGTCTACCCTCAGGCCATGCTGCCGAACTCGAGGTCCGGCATGGGGAACACAGGTCTACCCAAGGTATCGGGGACACCAGGTCTCCCCTGTGAATGGGCTGCTTAATACGAAGACCAGGACAACAGGTCTACACCAGGGGCCTGGGACAATCGGTCTACCCTGTGGATGGGCTGACTAATGCCAAGTCCTGGCCTGGACAACAGGTCTACCCCATGGGTTTGGGACAACAGGTCTACCCCATGGGCCGGGGACACAAGGTCTACCCCATGGGCCTGGGACAACAGGTCTACCTCAGGCCTCTGGATAACAGGTCTACCCTGAATGGGCTGCTTAATGAGAAGACCAGGACAACAGGTCTACCCCAGGGGCCTGGGACAACAGGTCTACCCTCAGGCCATGCTGCCGAACTCGAGGTCCGGCATGGGGAACACAGGTCTACCCAAGGTATCGGGGACACCAGGTCTCCCCTGTGAATGGGCTGCTTAATACGAAGACCAGGACAACAGGTCTACACCAGGGGCCTGGGACAATCGGTCTACCCTGTGGATGGGCTGACTAATGCAAAGTCCTGGCCTGGACAACAGGTCTACCCCATGGGTTTGGGACAACAGGTCTACCCCATGGGCCGGGGACACAAGGTCTACCCCATGGGCCTGGGACAACAGGTCTACCTCAGGCCTCTGGATAACAGGTCTACCCTGAATGGGCTGCTTAATGAGAAGACCAGGACAACAGGTCTACCCCAGGGGCCTGGGAGAACAAGTCTACCCTCGGGCCAGGCTGCCGAACTCGAGGTCCGGCATGGGGAACACAGGTCTACCCAAGGTATCGGGGACACCAGGTCTCCCCTGTGAATGGGCTGCTTAATACGAAGACCAGGACAACAGGTCTACACCAGGGGCCTGGGACAATAGGTCTACCCTGTGGATGGGCTGCCTAATGCCAAGTCCTGGCCTGGACAACAGGTCTACCCCATGGGTTTGGGACAACAGGTCTAACCCAGGGGCCTGGGACAACTAGGGCCAGGCTGCCGAACACGAGGTCCGGCCTGCGGACAACGGGTCTACCCCAGGCATCGGGGACACCAAGTCTACCCAGTGGATGGGCTGTCTAAGGCGTTCCTGGCCCAGATAAAAGGTCTACCCCAGGGGTTTCGGAAAACCGATCTACAGTGTGGATGGGTGGCCTAATGCAGTCCTGGCCTGGACAACAGGTCTACCCAAGGGGTTTGGGACAACAGGTCTACCCCATGGGCCGAGGACACAAGGTCTACCCCACGGGCCTGGGACAACAGGTCTACCTCAGGCCTCTGGATAACAGGTCTACCCTGAATGGGCTGCTTAATGAGAAGACCAGGACAACAGGTCTACCCCAGGGGCCTGGGAGAACAGGTCTACCCCAGGGCCATGCTGCCGAACTCGAGGTCCGGCATGGGGAACACAGGTCTACCCAAGGTATCGGGGACACCAGGCCTCCCCTGTGAATGGGCTGCTTAATATGAAGACCAGGACAACAGGTCTACACCAGGGGCCTTGGACAACAGGTCTACCGTGTGGATGGGCTGCCTAATGCCAAGTCCTGGCCTGG
Organism: Molothrus aeneus; assembly: GCF_037042795.1. Lineage (NCBI taxonomy): Eukaryota > Metazoa > Chordata > Aves > Passeriformes > Icteridae > Molothrus > Molothrus aeneus. Next base: position 1,035,607 of record NW_027099133.1, on the reverse strand, counting down.
ACAACAGGTCTACCCCATGGGCCGAGGACACAAGGTCTACCCCACGGGCCTGGGACAACAGGTCTACCTCAGGCCTCTGGATAACAGGTCTACCCTGAATGGGCTGCTTAATGAGAAGACCAGGACAACAGGTCTACCCCAGGGGCCTGGGACAACAGGTCTACCCTCAGGCCATGCTGCCGAACTCGAGGTCCGGCATGGGGAACACAGGTCTACCCAAGGTATCGGGGACACCAGGTCTCCCCTGTGAATGGGCTGCTTAATACGAAGACCAGGACAACAGGTCTACACCAGGGGCCTGGGACAATCGGTCTACCCTGTGGATGGGCTGACTAATGCAAAGTCCTGGCCTGGACAACAGGTCTACCCCATGGGTTTGGGACAACAGGTCTACCCCATGGGCCGGGGACACAAGGTCTACCCCATGGGCCTGGGACAACAGGTCTACCTCAGGCCTCTGGATAACAGGTCTACCCTGAATGGGCTGCTTAATGAGAAGACCAGGACAACAGGTCTACCCCAGGGGCCTGGGAGAACAAGTCTACCCTCGGGCCAGGCTGCCGAACTCGAGGTCCGGCATGGGGAACACAGGTCTACCCAAGGTATCGGGGACACCAGGTCTCCCCTGTGAATGGGCTGCTTAATACGAAGACCAGGACAACAGGTCTACACCAGGGGCCTGGGACAATAGGTCTACCCTGTGGATGGGCTGCCTAATGCCAAGTCCTGGCCTGGACAACAGGTCTACCCCATGGGTTTGGGACAACAGGTCTAACCCAGGGGCCTGGGACAACTAGGGCCAGGCTGCCGAACACGAGGTCCGGCCTGCGGACAACGGGTCTACCCCAGGCATCGGGGACACCAAGTCTACCCAGTGGATGGGCTGTCTAAGGCGTTCCTGGCCCAGATAAAAGGTCTACCCCAGGGGTTTCGGAAAACCGATCTACAGTGTGGATGGGTGGCCTAATGCAGTCCTGGCCTGGACAACAGGTCTACCCAAGGGGTTTGGGACAACAGGTCTACCCCATGGGCCGAGGACACAAGGTCTACCCCACGGGCCTGGGACAACAGGTCTACCTCAGGCCTCTGGATAACAGGTCTACCCTGAATGGGCTGCTTAATGAGAAGACCAGGACAACAGGTCTACCCCAGGGGCCTGGGAGAACAGGTCTACCCCAGGGCCATGCTGCCGAACTCGAGGTCCGGCATGGGGAACACAGGTCTACCCAAGGTATCAGGAACACCAGGCCTCCCCTGTGAATGGGCTGCTTAATATGAAGACCAGGACAACAGGTCTACACCAGGGGCCTTGGACAACAGGTCTACCGTGTGGATGGGCTGCCTAATGCCAAGTCCTGGCCTGGACAACAGGTCTACCCCATGGGCCGAGGACACAAGGTCTACCCCACGGGCCTGGGACAACAGGTCTACCTCAGGCCTCTGGATAACAGGTCTACCCTGAATGGGCTGCTTAATGAGAAGACCAGGACAACAGGTCTACCCCAGGGGCCTGGGAGAACAGGTCTACCCTCGGGCCAGGCTGCCGAACTCGAGATCCGGCATGGGGAACACAGGTCTACCCAAGGTATCGGGGACACCAGGTCTACCCAAGGTATCGGGGACACCAGCTCGCTCTTCTCACAGGAGGGCCTGTGAATGGGCTGCTTAATACGAAGACCAGGACAACAGGTCTACACCAGGGGCCTGGGACAATAGGTCTACCCTGTGGATGGGCTGCCTAATGCCAAGTCCTGGCCTGGACAACAGGTCTACCCCATGGGTTTGGGACAACAGGTCTACCCCAGGGGCCTGGGACAACAGGTCTACCCTCAGGCCATGCTGCCGAACTCGAGGTCCGGCATGGGGAACACAGGTCTACCCAAGGTATCGGGGACACCAGGTCTCCCCTGTGAATGGGCTGCTTAATACGAAGACCAGGACAACAGGTCTACACCAGGGGCCTGGGACAATAGGTCTACCCTGTGGATGGGCTGCCTAATGCCAAGTCCTGGCCTGGACACCAGGTCTACCCCATGGGTTTGGGACAACAGGTCTAACCCAGGGGCCTGGGACAAGAGGTCTACACTAGGGCCAGGCTGCCGAACACGAGGTCCGGCCTGCGGACAACGGGTCTACCCCAGGCATCGGGGACACCAGGTCTACCCAGTGGATGGGCTGTTTAAGGCGTTCCTGGCCCAGATAAAAGGTCTACCCCAGGGGTTTCGGAAAACCGATCTACAGTGTGGATGGGTGGCCTAATGCAGTCCTGGCCTGGACAACAGGTCTACCCCAGGGGTTTGGGACAACAGGTCTACCCCATGGGCCGGGGACACAAGGTCTACCCCACGGGCCTGGGACAACAGGTCTACCTCAGGCCTCTGGATAACAGGTCTACCCTGAATGGGCTGCTTAATGAGAAGACCAGGACAACAGGTCTACCCCAGGGGCCTGGGAGAACAGGTCTACCCTCGGGCCAGGCTGCCGAACTCGAGGTCCGGCATGGGGAACACAGGTCTACCCAAGGTATCGGGGACACCAGGTCTCCCCTGTGAATGGGCTGCTTAATACGAAGACCAGGACAACAGGTCTACACCAGGGGCCTGGGACAACAGGTCTACCGTGTGGATGGGCTGCCTAATGCAAAGTCCTGGCCTGGACAACAGGTCTACCCCATGGGTTTGGGACAACAGGTCTAACCCAGGGGCCTGGGACAACTAGGGCCAGGCTGCCGAACACGAGGTCCGGCCTGCGGACAACGGGTCTACCCCAGGCATCGGGGACACCAAGTCTACCCAGTGGATGGGCTGTCTAAGGCGTTCCTGGCCCAGATAAAGGTCTACCCCAGGGGTTTGGGAAAACCGATCTACCGTGTGGATGGGTGGCCTAATGCAGTCCTGGCCTGGACAACAGGTCTACCCCATGGGTTTGGGACAAAAGGTCTACCCCACGGGCCTGGGACAACAGGTCTACCCCACGGGCCTGGGACAACAGGTCTACCTCAGACCTCTGGATAACAGGTCTACCCTGAATGGGCTGCTTAATGAGAAGACCAGGACAACAGGTCTACCCCAGGGGCCTGGGAGAACAGGTCTACCCTCGGGCCAGGCTGCCGAACTCGAGGTCCGGCATGGGGAACACAGGTCTACCCAAGGTATCGGGGACACCAGGTCTCCCCTGTGAATGGGCTGCTTAATACGAAGACCAGGACAACAGGTCTACATCAGGGGCCTGGGACAACAGGTCTACCGTGTGGATGGGCTGCCTAATGCAAAGTCCTGGCCTGGACAACAGGTCTACCCCATGGGTTTGGGACAACAGGTCTAACCCAGGGGCCTGGGACAACTAGGGCCAGGCTGCCGAACACGAGGTCCGGCCTGCGGACAACGGGTCTACCCCAGGCATCGGGGACACCAAGTCTACCCAGTGGATGGGCTGTCTAAGGCGTTCCTGGCCCAGATAAAAGGTCTACCCCAGGGGTTTCGGAAAACCGATCTACAGTGTGGATGGGTGGCCTAATGCAGTCCTGGCCTGGACAACAGGTCTACCCAAGGGGTTTGGGACAACAGGTCTACCCCATGGGCCGAGGACACAAGGTCTACCCCACGGGCCTGGGACAACAGGTCTACCTCAGGCCTCTGGATAACAGGTCTACCCTGAATGGGCTGCTTAATGAGAAGACCAGGACAACAGGTCTACCCCAGGGGCCTGGGAGAACAGGTCTACCCCAGGGCCATGCTGCCGAACTCGAGGTCCGGCATGGGGAACACAGGTCTACCCAAGGTATCAGGAACACCAGGCCTCCCCTGTGAATGGGCTGCTTAATATGAAGACCAGGACAACAGGTCTACACCAGGGGCCTTGGACAACAGGTCTACCGTGTGGATGGGCTGCCTAATGCCAAGTCCTGGCCTGGACAACAGGTCTACCCCATGGGCCGAGGACACAAGGTCTACCCCACGGGCCTGGGACAACAGGTCTACCTCAGGCCTCTGGATAACAGGTCTACCCTGAATGGGCTGCTTAATGAGAAGACCAGGACAACAGGTCTACCCCAGGGGCCTGGGAGAACAGGTCTACCCTCGGGCCAGGCTGCCGAACTCGAGGTCCGGCATGGGGAACACAGGTCTACCCAAGGTATCGGGGACACCAGGTCTCCCCTGTGAATGGGCTGCTTAATACGAAGACCAGGACAACAGGTCTACACCAGGGGCCTGGGACAACAGGTCTACCGTGTGGATGGGCTGCCTAATGCAAAGTCCTGGCCTGGACAACAGGTCTACCCCATGGGTTTGGGACAACAGGTCTAACCCAGGGGCCTGGGACAACTAGGGCCAGGCTGCCGAACACGAGGTCCGGCCTGCGGACAACGGGTCTACCCCAGGCATCGGGGACACCAAGTCTACCCAGTGGATGGGCTGTCTAAGGCGTTCCTGGCCCAGATAAAGGTCTACCCCAGGGGTTTGGGAAAACCGATCTACCGTGTGGATGGGTGGCCTAATGCAGTCCTGGCCTGGACAACAGGTCTACCCCATGGGTTTGGGACAACAGGTCTACCCCACGGGCCTGGGACAACAGGTCTACCCCACGGGCCTGGGACAACAGGTCTACCTCAGACCTCTGGATAACAGGTCTACCCTGAATGGGCTGCTTAATGAGAAGACCAGGACAACAGGTCTACCCCAGGGGCCTGGGAGAACAGGTCTACCCTCGGGCCAGGCTGCCGAACTCGAGGTCCGGCATGGGGAACACAGGTCTACCCAAGGTATCGGGGACACCAGGTCTCCCCTGTGAATGGGCTGCTTAATACGAAGACCAGGACAACAGGTCTACACCAGGGGCCTGGGACAACAGGTCTACCGTGTGGATGGGCTGCCTAATGCAAAGTCCTGGCCTGGACAACAGGTCTACCCCATGGGTTTGGGACAACAGGTCTAACCCAGGGGCCTGGGACAACTAGGGCCAGGCTGCCGAACACGAGGTCCGGCCTGCGGACAACGGGTCTACCCCAGGCATCGGGGACACCAAGTCTACCCAGTGGATGGGCTGTCTAAGGCGTTCCTGGCCCAGATAAAAGGTCTACCCCAGGGGTTTCGGAAAACCGATCTACAGTGTGGATGGGTGGCCTAATGCAGTCCTGGCCTGGACAACAGGTCTACCCAAGGGGTTTGGGACAACAGGTCTACCCCATGGGCCGAGGACACAAGGTCTACCCCACGGGCCTGGGACAACAGGTCTACCTCAGGCCTCTGGATAACAGGTCTACCCTGAATGGGCTGCTTAATGAGAAGACCAGGACAACAGGTCTACCCCAGGGGCCTGGGAGAACAGGTCTACCCCAGGGCCATGCTGCCGAACTCGAGGTCCGGCATGGGGAACACAGGTCTACCCAAGGTATCAGGAACACCAGGCCTCCCCTGTGAATGGGCTGCTTAATATGAAGACCAGGACAACAGGTCTACACCAGGGGCCTTGGACAACAGGTCTACCGTGTGGATGGGCTGCCTAATGCCAAGTCCTGGCCTGGACAACAGGTCTACCCCATGGGCCGAGGACACAAGGTCTACCCCACGGGCCTGGGACAACAGGTCTACCTCAGGCCTCTGGATAACAGGTCTACCCTGAATGGGCTGCTTAATGAGAAGACCAGGACAACAGGTCTACCCCAGGGGCCTGGGAGAACAGGTCTACCCTCGGGCCAGGCTGCCGAACTCGAGATCCGGCATGGGGAACACAGGTCTACCCAAGGTATCGGGGACACCAGGTCTACCCAAGGTATCGGGGACACCAGCTCGCTCTTCTCACAGGAGGGCCTGTGAATGGGCTGCTTAATACGAAGACCAGGACAACAGGTCTACACCAGGGGCCTGGGACAATAGGTCTACCCTGTGGATGGGCTGCCTAATGCCAAGTCCTGGCCTGGACAACAGGTCTACCCCATGGGTTTGGGACAACAGGTCTACCCCAGGGGCCTGGGACAACAGGTCTACCCTCAGGCCATGCTGCCGAACTCGAGGTCCGGCATGGGGAACACAGGTCTACCCAAGGTATCGGGGACACCAGGTCTCCCCTGTGAATGGGCTGCTTAATACGAAGACCAGGACAACAGGTCTACACCAGGGGCCTGGGACAATAGGTCTACCCTGTGGATGGGCTGCCTAATGCCAAGTCCTGGCCTGGACACCAGGTCTACCCCATGGGTTTGGGACAACAGGTCTAACCCAGGGGCCTGGGACAAGAGGTCTACACTAGGGCCAGGCTGCCGAACACGAGGTCCGGCCTGCGGACAACGGGTCTACCCCAGGCATCGGGGACACCAGGTCTACCCAGTGGATGGGCTGTTTAAGGCGTTCCTGGCCCAGATAAAAGGTCTACCCCAGGGGTTTCGGAAAACCGATCTACAGTGTGGATGGGTGGCCTAATGCAGTCCTGGCCTGGACAACAGGTCTACCCAAGGGGTTTGGGACAACAGGTCTACCCCATGGGCCGGGGACACAAGGTCTACCCCACGGGCCTGGGACAACAGGTCTACCTCAGGCCTCTGGATAACAGGTCTACCCTGAATGGGCTGCTTAATGAGAAGACCAGGACAACAGGTCTACCCCAGGGGCCTGGGAGAACAGGTCTACCCTCGGGCCAGGCTGCCGAACTCGAGGTCCGGCATGGGGAACACAGGTCTACCCAAGGTATCGGGGACACCAGGTCTCCCCTGTGAATGGGCTGCTTAATACGAAGACCAGGACAACAGGTCTACACCAGGGGCCTGGGACAACAGGTCTACCGTGTGGATGGGCTGCCTAATGCAAAGTCCTGGCCTGGACAACAGGTCTACCCCATGGGTTTGGGACAACAGGTCTAACCCAGGGGCCTGGGACAACTAGGGCCAGGCTGCCGAACACGAGGTCCGGCCTGCGGACAACGGGTCTACCCCAGGCATCGGGGACACCAAGTCTACCCAGTGGATGGGCTGTCTAAGGCGTTCCTGGCCCAGATAAAGGTCTACCCCAGGGGTTTGGGAAAACCGATCTACCGTGTGGATGGGTGGCCTAATGCAGTCCTGGCCTGGACAACAGGTCTACCCCATGGGTTTGGGACAAAAGGTCTACCCCACGGGCCTGGGACAACAGGTCTACCCCACGGGCCTGGGACAACAGGTCTACCTCAGACCTCTGGATAACAGGTCTACCCTGAATGGGCTGCTTAATGAGAAGACCAGGACAACAGGTCTACCCCAGGGGCCTGGGAGAACAGGTCTACCCTCGGGCCAGGCTGCCGAACTCGAGGTCCGGCATGGGGAACACAGGTCTACCCAAGGTATCGGGGACACCAGGTCTCCCCTGTGAATGGGCTGCTTAATACGAAGACCAGGACAACAGGTCTACATCAGGGGCCTGGGACAACAGGTCTACCGTGTGGATGGGCTGCCTAATGCAAAGTCCTGGCCTGGACAACAGGTCTACCCCATGGGTTTGGGACAACAGGTCTAACCCAGGGGCCTGGGACAACTAGGGCCAGGCTGCCGAACACGAGGTCCGGCCTGCGGACAACGGGTCTACCCCAGGCATCGGGGACACCAAGTCTACCCAGTGGATGGGCTGTCTAAGGCGTTCCTGGCCCAGATAAAAGGTCTACCCCAGGGGTTTCGGAAAACCGATCTACAGTGTGGATGGGTGGCCTAATGCAGTCCTGGCCTGGACAACAGGTCTACCCAAGGGGTTTGGGACAACAGGTCTACCCCATGGGCCGAGGACACAAGGTCTACCCCACGGGCCTGGGACAACAGGTCTACCTCAGGCCTCTGGATAACAGGTCTACCCTGAATGGGCTGCTTAATGAGAAGACCAGGACAACAGGTCTACCCCAGGGGCCTGGGAGAACAGGTCTACCCCAGGGCCATGCTGCCGAACTCGAGGTCCGGCATGGGGAACACAGGTCTACCCAAGGTATCAGGAACACCAGGCCTCCCCTGTGAATGGGCTGCTTAATATGAAGACCAGGACAACAGGTCTACACCAGGGGCCTTGGACAACAGGTCTACCGTGTGGATGGGCTGCCTAATGCCAAGTCCTGGCCTGGACAACAGGTCTACCCCATGGGCCGAGGACACAAGGTCTACCCCACGGGCCTGGGACAACAGGTCTACCTCAGGCCTCTGGATAACAGGTCTACCCTGAATGGGCTGCTTAATGAGAAGACCAGGACAACAGGTCTACCCCAGGGGCCTGGGAGAACAGGTCTACCCTCGGGCCAGGCTGCCGAACTCGAGGTCCGGCATGGGGAACACAGGTCTACCCAAGGTATCGGGGACACCAGGTCTCCCCTGTGAATGGGCTGCTTAATACGAAGACCAGGACAACAGGTCTACACCAGGGGCCTGGGACAACAGGTCTACCGTGTGGATGGGCTGCCTAATGCAAAGTCCTGGCCTGGACAACAGGTCTACCCCATGGGTTTGGGACAACAGGTCTAACCCAGGGGCCTGGGACAACTAGGGCCAGGCTGCCGAACACGAGGTCCGGCCTGCGGACAACGGGTCTACCCCAGGCATCGGGGACACCAAGTCTACCCAGTGGATGGGCTGTCTAAGGCGTTCCTGGCCCAGATAAAGGTCTACCCCAGGGGTTTGGGAAAACCGATCTACCGTGTGGATGGGTGGCCTAATGCAGTCCTGGCCTGGACAACAGGTCTACCCCATGGGTTTGGGACAACAGGTCTACCCCACGGGCCTGGGACAACAGGTCTACCCCACAGGCCTGGGACAACAGGTCTACCTCAGACCTCTGGATAACAGGTCTACCCTGAATGGGCTGCTTAATGAGAAGACCAGGACAACAGGTCTACCCCAGGGGCCTGGGAGAACAGGTCTACCCTCGGGCCAGGCTGCCGAACTCGAGGTCCGGCATGGGGAACACAGGTCTACCCAAGGTATCGGGGACACCAGGTCTCCCCTGTGAATGGGCTGCTTAATACGAAGACCAGGACAACAGGTCTACATCAGGGGCCTGGGACAACAGGTCTACCGTGTGGATGGGCTGCCTAATGCAAAGTCCTGGCCTGGACAACAGGTCTACCCCATGGGTTTGGGACAACAGGTCTAACCCAGGGGCCTGGGACAACTAGGGCCAGGCTGCCGAACACGAGGTCCGGCCTGCGGACAACGGGTCTACCCCAGGCATCGGGGACACCAAGTCTACCCAGTGGATGGGCTGTCTAAGGCGTTCCTGGCCCAGATAAAAGGTCTACCCCAGGGGTTTCGGAAAACCGATCTACAGTGTGGATGGGTGGCCTAATGCAGTCCTGGCCTGGACAACAGGTCTACCCAAGGGGTTTGGGACAACAGGTCTACCCCATGGGCCGAGGACACAAGGTCTACCCCACGGGCCTGGGACAACAGGTCTACCTCAGGCCTCTGGATAACAGGTCTACCCTGAATGGGCTGCTTAATGAGAAGACCAGGACAACAGGTCTACCCCAGGGGCCTGGGAGAACAGGTCTACCCCAGGGCCATGCTGCCGAACTCGAGGTCCGGCATGGGGAACACAGGTCTACCCAAGGTATCAGGAACACCAGGCCTCCCCTGTGAATGGGCTGCTTAATATGAAGACCAGGACAACAGGTCTACACCAGGGGCCTTGGACAACAGGTCTACCGTGTGGATGGGCTGCCTAATGCCAAGTCCTGGCCTGGACAACAGGTCTACCCCATGGGCCGAGGACACAAGGTCTACCCCACGGGCCTGGGACAACAGGTCTACCTCAGGCCTCTGGATAACAGGTCTACCCTGAATGGGCTGCTTAATGAGAAGACCAGGACAACAGGTCTACCCCAGGGGCCTGGGAGAACAGGTCTACCCTCGGGCCAGGCTGCCGAACTCGAGGTCCGGCATGGGGAACACAGGTCTACCCAAGGTATCGGGGACACCAGGTCTACCCAAGGTATCGGGGACACCAGCTCGCTCTTCTCACAGGAGGGCCTGTGAATGGGCTGCTTAATACGAAGACCAGGACAACAGGTCTACACCAGGGGCCTGGGACAATAGGTCTACCCTGTGGATGGGCTGCCTAATGCCAAGTCCTGGCCTGGACAACAGGTCTACCCCATGGGTTTGGGACAACAGGTCTACCCCAGGGGCCTGGGACAACAGGTCTACCCTCAGGCCATGCTGCCGAACTCGAGGTCCGGCATGGGGAACACAGGTCTACCCAAGGTATCGGGGACACCAGGTCTCCCCTGTGAATGGGCTGCTTAATACGAAGACCAGGACAACAGGTCTACACCAGGGGCCTGGGACAATAGGTCTACCCTGTGGATGGGCTGCCTAATGCCAAGTCCTGGCCTGGACACCAGGTCTACCCCATGGGTTTGGGACAACAGGTCTAACCCAGGGGCCTGGGACAAGAGGTCTACACTAGGGCCAGGCTGCCGAACACGAGGTCCGGCCTGCGGACAACGGGTCTACCCCAGGCATCGGGGACACCAGGTCTACCCAGTGGATGGGCTGTCTAAGGCGTTCCTGGCCCAGATAAAAGGTCTACCCCAGGGGTTTCGGAAAACCGATCTACAGTGTGGATGGGTGGCCTAATGCAGTCCTGGCCTGGACAACAGGTCTACCCAAGGGGTTTGGGACAACAGGTCTACCCCATGGGCCGAGGACACAAGGTCTACCCCACGGGCCTGGGACAACAGGTCTACCTCAGGCCTCTGGATAACAGGTCTACCCTGAATGGGCTGCTTAATGAGAAGACCAGGACAACAGGTCTACCCCAGGGGCCTGGGAGAACAGGTCTACCCTCGGGCCAGGCTGCCGAACTCGAGGTCCGGCATGGGGAACACAGGTCTACCCAAGGTATCGGGGACACCAGGTCTCCCCTGTGAATGGGCTGCTTAATACGAAGACCAGGACAACAGGTCTACATCAGGGGCCTGGGACAACAGGTCTACCGTGTGGATGGGCTGCCTAATGCAAAGTCCTGGCCTGGACAACAGGTCTACCCCATGGGTTTGGGACAACAGGTCTAACCCAGGGGCCTGGGACAACTAGGGCCAGGCTGCCGAACACGAGGTCCGGCCTGCGGACAACGGGTCTACCCCAGGCATCGGGGACACCAAGTCTACCCAGTGGATGGGCTGTCTAAGGCGTTCCTGGCCCAGATAAAAGGTCTACCCCAGGGGTTTGGGAAAACCGATCTACCGTGTGGATGGGTGGCCTAATGCAGTCCTGGCCTGGACAACACGTCTACCCAAGGGGTTTGGGACAACAGGTCTACCCCATGGGCCGGGGACACAAGGTCTACCCCACGGGCCTGGGACAACAGGTCTACCTCAGGCCTCTGGATAACAGGTCTACCCTGAATGGGCTGCTTAATGAGAAGACCAGGACAACAGGTCTACCCCAGGGGCCTGGGAGAACAGGTCTACCCACGGGCCAGGCTGCCGAAATCGTGGTCCGGCATGGGGAACACAGGTCTCCCCAGGGTATCGGGGACACCAGGTCTCCCCTGTGAATGGGCTGCTTAATACGAAGACCAGGACAACAGGTCTACACCAGGGGCCTGGGACAATCGGTCTACCCTGTGGATGGGCTGACTAATGCCAAGTCCTGGCCTGGACAACAGGTCTACCCCATGGGTTTGGGACAACAGGTCTAACCCAGGGGCCTGGGACAACTAGGGCCAGGCTGCCGAACACGAGGTCCGGCCTGCGGACAACGGGTCTACCCCAGGCATCGGGGACACCAGGTCTTCCCAGTGGATGGGCTATCTAAGGCGTTCCTAGCCCAGATAAAGGTCTACCCCAGGGGTTTGGGAAAACCGATCTACCGTGTGGATGGGTGGCCTAATGCAGTCCTGGCCTGGACAACAGGTCTACCCCATGGGTTTGGGACAACAGGTCTACCCCAGGGGCCTGGGAGAACAGGTCTACCCTCAGGCCATGCTGCCGAACTCGAGGTCCGGCATGTGGAACACAGGTCTACCCAAGGTATCGGGGACACCAGGTCTCCCCTGTGAATGGGCTGCTTAATACGAAGACCAGGACAACAGGTCTACACCAGGGGCCTGGGACAATCGGTCTACCCTGTGGATGGGCTGCCTAATGCCAAGTCCTGGCCTGGACAACAGGTCTACCCCATGGGTTTGGGACAACAGGTCTAACCCAGGGGCCTGGGACAAGAGGTCTACACTAGGGCCAGGCTGCCGAACACGAGGTCCGGCCTGCGGACAACGGGTCTACCCCAGGCATCGGGGACACCAGGTCTACCCAGTGGATGGGCTGTCTAAGGCGTTCCTGGCCCAGATAAAAGGTCTACCCCAGGGGTTTCGGAAAACCGATCTACAGTGTGGATGGGTGGCCTAATGCAGTCCTGGCCTGGACAACAGGTCTACCCAAGGGGTTTGGGACAACAGGTCTACCCCATGGCCGAGGACACAAGGTCTACCCCACGGGCCTGGGACAACAGGTCTACCTCAGGCCTCTGGATAACAGGTCTACCCTGAATGGGCTGCTTAATGAGAAGACCAGGACAACAGGTCTACCCCAGGGGCCTGGGAGAACAGGTCTACCCTCGGGCCAGGCTGCCGAACTCGAGGTCCGGCATGGGGAACACAGGTCTACCCAAGGTATCGGGGACACCAGGTCTCCCCTGTGAATGGGCTGCTTAATACGAAGACCAGGACAACAGGTCTACACCAGGGGCCTGGGACAACAGGTCTACCGTGTGGATGGGCTGCCTAATGCAAAGTCCTGGCCTGGACAACAGGTCTACCCCATGGGTTTGGGACAACAGGTCTAACCCAGGGGCCTGGGACAACTAGGGCCAGGCTGCCGAACACGAGGTCCGGCCTGCGGACAACGGGTCTACCCCAGGCATCGGGGACACCAAGTCTACCCAGTGGATGGGCTGTCTAAGGCGTTCCTGGCCCAGATAAAGGTCTACCCCAGGGGTTTGGGAAAACCGATCTACCGTGTGGATGGGTGGCCTAATGCAGTCCTGGCCTGGACAACACGTCTCCCCAAGGGGTTTGGGACAACAGGTCTACCCCATGGGCCGGGGACACAAGGTCTACCCCACGGGCCTGGGACAACAGGTCTACCTCAGGCCTCTGGATAACAGGTCTACCCTGAATGGGCTGCTTAATGAGAAGACCAGGACAACAGGTCTACCCCAGGGGCCTGGGAGAACAGGTCTACCCTCGGGCCAGGCTGCCGAACTCGTGGTCCGGCATGGGGAACACAGGTCTCCCCAGGGTATCGGGGACACCAGGTCTCCCCTGTGAATGGGCTGCTTAATACGAAGACCAGGACAACAGGTCTACACCAGGGGCCTGGGACAATCGGTCTACCCTGTGGATGGGCTGACTAATGCCAAGTCCTGGCCTGGACAACAGGTCTACCCCATGGGTTTGGGACAACAGGTCTAACCCAGGGGCCTGGGACAACTAGGGCCAGGCTGCCGAACACGAGGTCCGGCCTGCGGACAACGGGTCTACCCCAGGCATCGGGGACACCAGGTCTTCCCAGTGGATGGGCTATCTAAGGCGTTCCTGGCCCAGATAAAGGTCTACCCCAGGGGTTTGGGAAAACCGATCTACCGTGTGGATGGGTGGCCTAATGCAGTCCTGGCCTGGACAACAGGTCTACCCCATGGGTTTGGGACAACAGGTCTACCCCACGGGCCTGGGACAACAGGTCTACCCCACGGGCCTGGGACAACAGGTCTACCTCAGACCTCTGGATAACAGGTCTACCCTGAATGGGCTGCTTAATGAGAAGACCAGGACAACAGGTCTACCCCAGGGGCCTGGGAGAACAGGTCTACCCTCGGGCCAGGCTGCCGAACTCGAGGTCCGGCATGGGGAACACAGGTCTACCCAAGGTATCGGGGACACCAGGTCTCCCCTGTGAATGGGCTGCTTAATACGAAGACCAGGACAACAGGTCTACACCAGGGGCCTGGGACAACAGGTCTACCGTGTGGATGGGCTGCCTAATGCAAAGTCCTGGCCTGGACAACAGGTCTACCCCATGGGTTTGGGACAACAGGTCTAACCCAGGGGCCTGGGACAACTAGGGCCAGGCTGCCGAACACGAGGTCCGGCCTGCGGACAACGGGTCTACCCCAGGCATCGGGGACACCAAGTCTACCCAGTGGATGGGCTGTCTAAGGCGTTCCTGGCCCAGATAAAGGTCTACCCCAGGGGTTTGGGAAAAACGATCTACCGTGTGGATGGGTGGCCTAATGCAGTCCTGGCCTGGACAACACGTCTACCCAAGGGGTTTGGGACAACAGGTCTACCCCATGGGCCGAGGACACAAGGTCTACGCCACGGGCCTGGGACAACAGGTCTACCTCAGGCCTCTGGATAACAGGTCTACCCTGAATGGGCTGCTTAATGAGAAGACCAGGACAACAGGTCTACCCCAGGGGCCTGGGAGAACAGGTCTACCCCAGGGCCATGCTGCCGAACTCGAGGTCCAGCATGGGGAACACAGGTCTACCCAAGGTATCAGGAACACCAGGCCTCCCCTGTGAATGGGCTGCTTAATATGAAGACCAGGACAACAGGTCTACACCAGGGGCCTTGGACAACAGGTCTACCGTGTGGATGGGCTGCCTAATGCCAAGTCCTGGCCTGGACAACAGGTCTACCCCATGGGCCGAGGACACAAGGTCTACCCCACGGGCCTGGGACAACAGGTCTACCTCAGGCCTCTGGATAACAGGTCTACCCTGAATGGGCTGCTTAATGAGAAGACCAGGACAACAGGTCTACCCCAGGGGCCTGGGAGAACAGGTCTACCCTCGGGCCAGGCTGCCGAACTCGAGGTCCGGCATGGGGAACACAGGTCTACCCAAGGTATCAGGAACACCAGGCCTCCCATGTGAATGGGCTGCTTAATATGAAGACCAGGACAACAGGTCTACACCAGGGGCCTGGGACAACAGGTCTACCGTGTGGATGGGCTGCCTAATGCCGTCCTGGCCTGGACAACAGGTCTACCCCAGGGCTTTGGGACAACAGGTCTACCCCATGGGCCGGGGACACAAGGTCTACCCCACGGGCCTGGGACAACAGGTCTACCTCAGGCCTCTGGATAACAGGTCTACCCTGAATGGGCTGCTTAATGAGAAGACCAGGACAACAGGTCTACCCCAGGGGCCTGGGAGAACAGGTCTACCCTCGGGCCAGGCTGCCGAACTCGTGGTCCGGCATGGGGAACACAGGTCTACCCAAGGTATCGGGGACACCAGGTCTCCCCTGTGAATGGGCTGCTTAATACGAAGACCAGGACAACAGGTCTACACCAGGGGCCTGGGACAATAGGTCTACCCTGTGGATGGGCTGCCTAATGCCAAGTCCTGGCCTGGACAACAGGTCTACCCCATGGGTTTGGGACAACAGGTCTAACCCAGGGGCCTGGGACAACTAGGGCCAGGCTGCCGAACACGAGGTCCGGCCTGCGGACAACGGGTCTACCCCAGGCATCGGGGACACCAAGTCTACCCAGTGGATGGGCTGTCTAAGGCGTTCCTGGCCCAGATAAAGGTCTACCCCAGGGGTTTGGGAAAAACGATCTACCGTGTGGATGGGTGGCCTAATGCAGTCCTGGCCTGGACAACAAGTCTACCCAAGGGGTTTGGGACAACAGGTCTACCCCATGGGCCGAGGACACAAGGTCTACCCCACGGGCCTGGGACAACAGGTCTACCTCAGGCCTCTGGATAACAGGTCTCCCCTGAATGGGCTGCTTAATGTGAAGACCAGGACAACAGGTCTACCCCAGGGGCCTGGGAGAACAGGTCTACCCTCGGGCCATGCTGCCGAACTCGAGGTCCGGCATGGGGAACACAGGTCTACCGAAGGTATCAGGAACACCAGGCCTCCCCTGTGAATGGGCTGCTTAATATGAAGACCAGGACAACAGGTCTACACCAGGGGCCTGGGACAACAGGTCTACCGTGTGGATGGGCTGCCTAATGCCAAGTCCTGGCCTGGACAACAGGTCTACCCCAGGGCTTTGTGACAACAGGTCTACCCCATGGGCCGGGGACACAAGGTCTACCCCACGGGCCTGGGACAACAGGTCTACCTCAGGCCTCTGGATAACAGGTCTACCCTGAATGGGCTGCTTAATGAGAAGACCAGGACAACAGGTCTACCCCAGGGGCCTGGGAGAACAGGTCTACCCTCGGGCCAGGCTGCCGAACTCGTGGTCCGGCATGGGGAACACAGGTCTCCCCAAGGTATCGGGGACACCAGGTCTCCCCTGTGAATGGGCTGCTTAATACGAAGACCAGGACAACAGGTCTACACCAGGGGCCTGGGACAATCGGTCTACCCTGTGGATGGGCTGCCTAATGCCAAGTCCTGGCCTGGACAACAGGTCTACCCCATGGGTTTGGGACAACAGGTCTAACCCAGGGGCCTGGGACAACTAGGGCCAGGCTGCCGAACACGAGGTCCGGCCTGCGGACAACGGGTCTACCCCAGGCATCGGGGACACCAGGTCTTCCCAGTGGATGGGCTATCTAAGGCGTTCCTGGCCCAGATAAAGGTCTACCCCAGGGGTTTGGGAAAACCGATCTACCGTGTGGATGGGTGGCCTAATGCAGTCCTGGCCTGGACAACAGGTCTACCCAAGGGGTTTGGGACAACAGGTCTACCCCAGGGGCCTGGGACAACAGGTCTACCCTCAGGCCATGCTGCCGAACTCGAGGTCCGGCATGGGGAACACAGGTCTACCCAAGGTATCGGGGACACCAGGTCTCCCCTGTGAATGGGCTGCTTAATACGAAGACCAGGACAACAGGTCTACACCAGGGGCCTGGGACAATAGGTCTACCCTGTGGATGGGCTGCCTAATGCCAAGTCCTGGCCTGGACACCAGGTCTACCCCATGGGTTTGGGACAACAGGTCTAACCCAGGGGCCTGGGACAAGAGGTCTACACTAGGGCCAGGCTGCCGAACACGAGGTCCGGCCTGCGGACAACGGGTCTACCCCAGGCATCGGGGACACCAGGTCTACCCAGTGGATGGGCTGTCTAAGGCGTTCCTGGCCCAGATAAAAGGTCTACCCCAGGGGTTTCGGAAAACCGATCTACAGTGTGGATGGGTGGCCTAATGCAGTCCTGGCCTGGACAACAGGTCTACCCAAGGGGTTTGGGACAACAGGTCTACCCCATGGGCCGAGGACACAAGGTCTACCCCACGGGCCTGGGACAACAGGTCTACCTCAGGCCTCTGGATAACAGGTCTACCCTGAATGGGCTGCTTAATGAGAAGACCAGGACAACAGGTCTACCCCAGGGGCCTGGGAGAACAGGTCTACCCTCGGGCCAGGCTGCCGAACTCGTGGTCCGGCATGGGGAACACAGGTCTCCCCAGGGTATCGGGGACACCAGGTCTCCCCTGTGAATGGGCTGCTTAATACGAAGACCAGGACAACAGGTCTACACCAGGGGCCTGGGACAATCGGTCTACCCTGTGGATGGGCTGACTAATGCCAAGTCCTGGCCTGGACAACAGGTCTACCCCATGGGTTTGGGACAACATGTCTAACCCAGGGGCCTGGGACAACTAGGGCCAGGCTGCCGAACACGAGGTCCGGCCTGCGGACAACGGGTCTACCCCAGGCATCGGGGACACCAGGTCTTCCCAGTGGATGGGCTATCTAAGGCGTTCCTGGCCCAGATAAAGGTCTACCCCAGGGGTTTGGGAAAACCGATCTACCGTGTGGATGGGTGGCCTAATGCAGTCCTGGCCTGGACAACAGGTCTACCCCATGGGTTTGGGACAACAGGTCTACCCCACGGGCCTGGGACAACAGGTCTACCCCACGGGCCTGGGACAACAGGTCTACCTCAGACCTCTGGATAACAGGTCTACCCTGAATGGGCTGCTTAATGAGAAGACCAGGACAACAGGTCTACCCCAGGGGCCTGGGAGAACAGGTCTACCCTCGGGCCAGGCTGCCGAACTCGAGCTCCGGCATGGGGAACACAGGTCTACCCAAGGTATCGGGGACACCAGGTCTCCCCTGTGAATGGGCTGCTTAATACGAAGACCAGGACAACAGGTCTACACCAGCGGCCTGGGACAACAGGTCTACCGTGTGGATGGGCTGCCTAATGCAAAGTCCTGGCCTGGACAACAGGTCTACCCCATGGGTTTGGGACAACAGGTCTAACCCAGGGGCCTGGGACAACTAGGGCCAGGCTGCCGAACACGAGGTCCGGCCTGCGGACAACGGGTCTACCCCAGGCATCGGGGACACCAAGTCTACCCAGTGGATGGGCTGTCTAAGGTGTTCCTGGCCCAGATAAAGGTCTACCCCAGGGGTTTGGGAAAAACGATCTACCGTGTGGATGGGTGGCCTAATGCAGTCCTGGCCTGGACAACACGTCTACCCAAGGGGTTTGGGACAACAGGTCTACCCCATGGGCCGAGGACACAAGGTCTACCCCACGGGCCTCGGACAACAGGTCTACCTCAGGCCTCTGGATAACAGGTCTACCCTGAATGGGCTGCTTAATGAGAAGACCAGGACAACAGGTCTACCCCAGGGGCCTGGGAGAACAGGTCTACCCTCGGGCCAGGCTGCCGAACTCGAGGTCCGGCATGGGGAACACAGGTCTCCCCAAGGTATCGGGGACACCAGGTCTCCCCTGTGAATGGGCTGCTTAATACGAAGACCAGGACAACAGGTCTACACCAGGGGCCTGGGACAATCGGTCTACCCTGTGGATGGGCTGCCTAATGCCAAGTCCTGGCCTGGACAACAGGTCTACCCCATGGGTTTGGGACAACAGGTCTAACCCAGGGGCCTGGGACAACTAGGGCCAGGCTGCCAAACACGAGGTCCGGCCTGCGGACAACGGGTCTACCCCAGGCATCGGGGACACCAGGTCTTCCCAGTGGATGGGCTGTCTAAGGCGTTCCTGGCCCAGATAAAGGTCTACCCCAGGGGTTTGGGAAAACCGATCTACCGTGTGGATGGGTGGCCTAATGCAGTCCTGGCCTGGACAAGAGGTCTACCCCAGCTGTTTGGGACAACAGGTCTACCCCATGGACCGAGGACACAAGGTCTACCCCACGGGCCTGGGACAACAGGTCTACCTCAGGCCTCTGGATAACAGGTCTACCCTGAATGGGCTGCTTAATGAGAAGACCAGGACAACAGGTCTACCCCAGGGGCCTGGGAGAACAGGTCTACCCTCGGGCCAGGCTGCCGAACTCGAGGTCCGGCATGGGGAACACAGGTCTACCCAAGGTATCAGGAACACCAGGCCTCCCCTGTGAATGGGCTGCTTAATATGAAGACCAGGACAACAGGTCTACACCAGGGGCCTGGGACAACAGGTCTACCGTGTGGATGGGCTGCCTAATGCCGTCCTGGCCTGGACAACAGGTCTACCCCATGGGTTTGGGACAACAGGTCTACCCCATGGGCCGGGGACACAAGGTCTACCCCACGGGCCTGGGACAACAGGTCTACCTCAGGCCTCTGGATAACAGGTCTACCCTGAATGGGCTGCTTAATGAGAAGACCAGGACAACAGGTCTACCCCAGGGGCCTGGGAGAACAGGTCTACCCTCGGGCCAGGCTGCCGAACTCGTGGTCCGGCATGGGGAACACAGGTCTCCCCAAGGTATCGGGGACACCAGGTCTCCCCTGTGAATGGGCTGCTTAATACGAACACCAGGACAACAGGTCTACACCAGGGGCCTGGGACAATCGGTCTACCCTGTGGATGGGCTGCCTAATGCCAAGTCCTGGCCTGGACAACAGGTCTACCCCATGGGTTTGGGACAACAGGTCTAACCCAGGGGCCTGGGACAACTAGGGCCAGGCTGCCGAACACGAGGTCCGGCCTGCGGACAACGGGTCTACCCCAGGCATCGGGGACACCAGGTCTTCCCAGTGGATGGGCTATCTAAGGCGTTCCTGGCCCAGATAAAGGTCTACCCCAGGGGTTTGGGAAAACCGATCTACCGTGTGGATGGGTGGCCTAATGCAGTCCTGGCCTGGACAACAGGTCTACCCAAGGGGTTTGGGACAACAGGTCTACCCCAGGGGCCTGGGACAACAGGTCTACCCTCAGGCCATGCTGCCGAACTCGAGGTCCGGCATGGGGAACACAGGTCTACCCAAGGTATCGGGGACACCAGGTCTCCCCTGTGAATGGGCTGCTTAATACGAAGACCAGGACAACAGGTCTACACCAGGGGCCTGGGACAATAGGTCTACCCTGTGGATGGGCTGCCTAATGCCAAGTCCTGGCCTGGACACCAGGTCTACCCCATGGGTTTGGGACAACAGGTCTAACCCAGGGGCCTGGGACAAGAGGTCTACACTAGGGCCAGGCTGCCGAACACGAGGTCCGGACTGCGGACAACGGGTCTACCCCAGGCATCGGGGACACCAGGTCTACCCAGTGGATGGGCTGTCTAAGGCGTTCCTGGCCCAGATAAAAGGTCTACCCCAGGGGTTTCGGAAAACCGATCTACAGTGTGGATGGGTGGCCTAATGCAGTCCTGGCCTGGACAACAGGTCTACCCAAGGGGTTTGGGACAACAGGTCTACCCCATGGGCCGAGGACACAAGGTCTACGCCACGGGCCTGGGACAACAGGTCTACCTCAGGCCTCTGGATAACAGGTCTACCCTGAATGGGCTGCTTAATGAGAAGACCAGGACAACAGGTCTACCCCAGGGGCCTGGGAGAACAGGTCTACTCTCAGGCCATGCTGCCGAACTCGAGGTCCGGCATGGGGAACACAGGTCTACCCAAGGTATCGGGGACACCAGGTCTCCCCTGTGAATGGGCTGCTTAATACGAAGACCAGGACAACAGGTCTACACCAGGGGCCTGGGACAATCGGTCTACCCTGTGGATGGGCTGCCTAATGCCAAGTCCTGGCCTGGACAACAGGTCTACCCCATGGGTTTGGGACAACAGGTCTAACCCAGGGGCCTGGGACAACTAGGGCCAGGCTGCCGAACACGAGGTCCGGCCTGCGGACAACGGGTCTACCCCAGGCATCGGGGACACCAAGTCTACCCAGTGGATGGGCTGTCTAAGGCGTTCCTGGCCCAGATAAAAGGTCTACCCCAGGGGTTTGGGAAAACCGATCTACCGTGTGGATGGGTGGCCTAATGCAGTCCTGGCCTGGACAACAAGTCTACCCAAGGGGTTTGGGACAACAGGTCTACCCCTAGGGCCGAGGACACAAGGTCTACCCCACGGGCCTGGGACAACAGGTCTACCTCAGGCCTCTGGATAACAGGTCTACCCTGAATGGGCTGCTTAATGAGAAGACCAGGACAACAGGTCTACCCCAGGGGCCTGGGAGAACAGGTCTACCCCAGGGCCATGCTGCCGAACTCGAGGTCCGGCATGGGGAACACAGGTCTACCCAAGGTATCAGGAACACCAGGCCTCCCCTGTGAATGGGCTGCTTAATATGAAGACCAGGACAACAGGTCTACACCAGGGGCCTTGGACAACAGGTCTACCGTGTGGATGGGCTGCCTAATGCCAAGTCCTGGCCTGGACAACAGGTCTACCCCATGCGTTTGTGAAAACAGGTCTACCCCATGGGCCGGGGACACAAGGTCTACCCCACGGGCCTGGGACAACAGGTCTACCTCAGGCCTCTGGATAACAGGTCTACCCTGAATGGGCTGCTTAATGAGAAGACCAGGACAACAGGTCTACCCCAGGGGCCTGGGAGAACAGGTCTACCCCAGGGCCATGCTGCCGAACTCGAGGTCCGGCATGGGGAACACAGGTCTACCCAAGGTATCGGGGACACCAGGTCTCCCCTGTGAATGGGCTGCTTAATACGAAGACCAGGACAACAGGTCTACACCAGGGGCCTGGGACAATCGGTCTACCCTGTGGATGGGCTGCCTAATGCAAAGTCCTGGCCTGGACAACAGGTCTACCCCATGGGTTTGGGACAACAGGTCTAACCCAGGGGCCTGGGACAACTAGGGCCAGGCTGCCGAACACGAGGTCCGGCCTGCGGACAACGGGTCTACCCCAGGCATCGGGGACACCAGGTCTTCCCAGTGGATGGGCTATCTAAGGCGTTCCTGGCCCAGATAAAGGTCTACCCCAGGGGTTTGGGAAAACCGATCTACCGTGTGGATGGGTGGCCTAATGCAGTCCTGGCCTGGACAACAGGTCTACCCCATGGGTTTGGGACAACAGGTCTACCCCACGGGCCTGGGACAACAGGTCTACCCCACTGGCCTGGGACAACAGGTCTACCTCAGGCCTCTGGATAACAGGTCTACCCTGAATGGGCTGCTTAATGAGAAGACCAGGACAACAGGTCTACCCCAGGGGCCTGGGAGAACAGGTCTACCCTCGGGCCAGGCTGCCGAACTCGAGGTCCGGCATGGGGAACACAGGTCTACCCAAGGTATCGGGGACACCAGGTCTCCCCTGTGAATGGGCTGCTTAATACGAAGACCAGGACAACAGGTCTACACCAGGGGCCTGGGACAACAGGTCTACCGTGTGGATGGGCTGCCTAATGCAAAGTCCTGGCCTGGACAACAGGTCTACCCCATGGGTTTGGGACAACAGGTCTAACCCAGGGGCCTGGGACAACTAGGGCCAGGCTGCCGAACACGAGGTCCGGCCTGCGGACAACGGGTCTACCCCAGGCATCGGGGACACCAAGTCTACCCAGTGGATGGGCTGTCTAAGGCGTTCCTGGCCCAGATAAAGGTCTACCCCAGGGGTTTGGGAAAACCGATCTACCGTGTGGATGGGTGGCCTAATGCAGTCCTGGCCTGGACAACACGTCTACCCAAGGGGTTTGGGACAACAGGTCTACCCCATGGGCCGAGGACACAAGGTCTACCCCACGGGCCTGGGACAACAGGTCTACCTCAGGCCTCTGGATAACAGGTCTACCCTGAATGGGCTGCTTAATGAGAAGACCAGGACAACAGGTCTACCCCAGGGGCCTGGGAGAACAGGTCTACCCCAGGGCCATGCTGCCGAACTCGAGGTCCGGCATGGGGAACACAGGTCTACCCAAGGTATCGGGGACACCAGGTCTCCCCTGTGAATGGGCTGCTTAATACGAAGACCAGGACAACAGGTCTACACCAGGGGCCTGGGACAATCGGTCTACCCTGTGGATGGGCTGCCTAATGCCAAGTCCTGGCCTGGACAACAGGTCTACCCCATGGGTTTGGGACAACAGGTCTAACCCAGGGGCCTGGGACAACTAGGGCCAGGCTGCCGAACACGAGGTCCGGCCTGCGGACAACGGGTCTACCCCAGGCATCGGGGACACCAGGTCTTCCCAGTGGATGGGCTATCTAAGGCGTTCCTGGCCCAGATAAAGGTCTACCCCAGGGGTTTGGGAAAACCGATCTACCGTGTGGATGGGTGGCCTAATGCAGTCCTGGCCTGGACAACAGGTCTACCCCATGGGTTTGGGACAACAGGTCTACCCCACGGGCCTGGGACAACAGGTCTACCCCACTGGCCTGGGACAACAGGTCTACCTCAGACCTCTGGATAACAGGTCTACCCTGAATGGGCTGCTTAATGAGAAGACCAGGACAACAGGTCTACCCCAGGGGCCTGGGAGAACAGGTCTACCCTCGGGCCAGGCTGCCGAACTCGAGGTCCGGCATGGGGAACACAGGTCTACCCAAGGTATCGGGGACACCAGGTCTCCCCTGTGAATGGGCTGCTTAATACGAAGACCAGGACAACAGGTCTACACCAGGGGCCTGGGACAACAGGTCTACCGTGTGGATGGGCTGCCTAATGCAAAGTCCTGGCCTGGACAACAGGTCTACCCCATGGGTTTGGGACAACAGGTCTAACCCAGGGGCCTGGGACAACTAGGGCCAGGCTGCCGAACACGAGGTCCGGCCTGCGGACAACGGGTCTACCCCAGGCATCGGGGACACCAAGTCTACCCAGTGGATGGGCTGTCTAAGGCGTTCCTGGCCCAGATAAAGGTCTACCCCAGGGGTTAGGGAAAACCGATCTACCGTGTGGATGGGTGGCCTAATGCAGTCCTGGCCTGGACAACACGTCTACCCAAGGGGTTTGGGACAACAGGTCTACCCCATGGGCCGAGGACACAAGGTCTACCCCACGGGCCTGGGACAACAGGTCTACCTCAGGCCTCTGGATAACAGGTCTACCCTGAATGGGCTGCTTAATGAGAAGACCAGGACAACAGGTCTACCCCAGGGGCCTGGGAGAACAGGTCTACCCTCGGGCCAGGCTGCCGAACTCGAGGTCCGGCATGGGGAACACAGGTCTACCCAAGGTATCAGGAACACCAGGCCTCCCCTGTGAATGGGCTGCTTAATATGAAGACCAGGACAACAGGTCTACACCAGGGGCCTGGGACAACAGGTCTACCGTGTGGATGGGCTGCCTAATGCCAAGTCCTGGCCTGGACAACAGGTCTACCCCAGGGCTTTGGGACAACAGGTCTACCCCATGGGCCGGGGACACAAGGTCTACCCCACGGGCCTGGGACAACAGGTCTACCTCAGGCCTCTGGATAACAGGTCTACCCTGAATGGGCTGCTTAATGAGAAGACCAGGA
The DNA here is from genome assembly GCF_037042795.1 of Molothrus aeneus. NCBI lineage: Eukaryota > Metazoa > Chordata > Aves > Passeriformes > Icteridae > Molothrus > Molothrus aeneus. The sequence goes on along the minus strand of NW_027099133.1, from coordinate 1,011,011 downwards.
CAACAGGTCTACCCCAGGGGCCTGGGAGAACAGGTCTACCCTCGGGCCAGGCTGCCGAACTCGTGGTCCGGCATGGGGAACACAGGTCTCCCCAAGGTATCGGGGACACCAGGTCTCCCCTGTGAATGGGCTGCTTAATACGAACACCAGGACAACAGGTCTACACCAGGGGCCTGGGACAATCGGTCTACCCTGTGGATGGGCTGCCTAATGCCAAGTCCTGGCCTGGACAACAGGTCTACCCCATGGGTTTGGGACAACAGGTCTAACCCAGGGGCCTGGGACAACTAGGGCCAGGCTGCCGAACACGAGGTCCGGCCTGCGGACAACGGGTCTACCCCAGGCATCGGGGACACCAGGTCTTCCCAGTGGATGGGCTATCTAAGGCGTTCCTGGCCCAGATAAAGGTCTACCCCAGGGGTTTGGGAAAACCGATCTACCGTGTGGATGGGTGGCCTAATGCAGTCCTGGCCTGGACAACAGGTCTACCCAAGGGGTTTGGGACAACAGGTCTACCCCAGGGGCCTGGGACAACAGGTCTACCCTCAGGCCATGCTGCCGAACTCGAGGTCCGGCATGGGGAACACAGGTCTACCCAAGGTATCGGGGACACCAGGTCTCCCCTGTGAATGGGCTGCTTAATACGAAGACCAGGACAACAGGTCTACACCAGGGGCCTGGGACAATAGGTCTACCCTGTGGATGGGCTGCCTAATGCCAAGTCCTGGCCTGGACACCAGGTCTACCCCATGGGTTTGGGACAACAGGTCTAACCCAGGGGCCTGGGACAAGAGGTCTACACTAGGGCCAGGCTGCCGAACACGAGGTCCGGCCTGCGGACAACGGGTCTACCCCAGGCATCGGGGACACCAGGTCTACCCAGTGGATGGGCTGTCTAAGGCGTTCCTGGCCCAGATAAAAGGTCTACCCCAGGGGTTTCGGAAAACCGATCTACAGTGTGGATGGGTGGCCTAATGCAGTCCTGGCCTGGACAACAGGTCTACCCAAGGGGTTTGGGACAACAGGTCTACCCCATGGGCCGAGGACACAAGGTCTACGCCACGGGCCTGGGACAACAGGTCTACCTCAGGCCTCTGGATAACAGGTCTACCCTGAATGGGCTGCTTAATGAGAAGACCAGGACAACAGGTCTACCCCAGGGGCCTGGGAGAACAGGTCTACTCTCAGGCCATGCTGCCGAACTCGAGGTCCGGCATGGGGAACACAGGTCTACCCAAGGTATCGGGGACACCAGGTCTCCCCTGTGAATGGGCTGCTTAATACGAAGACCAGGACAACAGGTCTACACCAGGGGCCTGGGACAATCGGTCTACCCTGTGGATGGGCTGCCTAATGCCAAGTCCTGGCCTGGACAACAGGTCTACCCCATGGGTTTGGGACAACAGGTCTAACCCAGGGGCCTGGGACAACTAGGGCCAGGCTGCCGAACACGAGGTCCGGCCTGCGGACAACGGGTCTACCCCAGGCATCGGGGACACCAAGTCTACCCAGTGGATGGGCTGTCTAAGGCGTTCCTGGCCCAGATAAAAGGTCTACCCCAGGGGTTTGGGAAAACCGATCTACCGTGTGGATGGGTGGCCTAATGCAGTCCTGGCCTGGACAACAAGTCTACCCAAGGGGTTTGGGACAACAGGTCTACCCCTAGGGCCGAGGACACAAGGTCTACCCCACGGGCCTGGGACAACAGGTCTACCTCAGGCCTCTGGATAACAGGTCTACCCTGAATGGGCTGCTTAATGAGAAGACCAGGACAACAGGTCTACCCCAGGGGCCTGGGAGAACAGGTCTACCCCAGGGCCATGCTGCCGAACTCGAGGTCCGGCATGGGGAACACAGGTCTACCCAAGGTATCAGGAACACCAGGCCTCCCCTGTGAATGGGCTGCTTAATATGAAGACCAGGACAACAGGTCTACACCAGGGGCCTTGGACAACAGGTCTACCGTGTGGATGGGCTGCCTAATGCCAAGTCCTGGCCTGGACAACAGGTCTACCCCATGCGTTTGTGAAAACAGGTCTACCCCATGGGCCGGGGACACAAGGTCTACCCCACGGGCCTGGGACAACAGGTCTACCTCAGGCCTCTGGATAACAGGTCTACCCTGAATGGGCTGCTTAATGAGAAGACCAGGACAACAGGTCTACCCCAGGGGCCTGGGAGAACAGGTCTACCCCAGGGCCATGCTGCCGAACTCGAGGTCCGGCATGGGGAACACAGGTCTACCCAAGGTATCGGGGACACCAGGTCTCCCCTGTGAATGGGCTGCTTAATACGAAGACCAGGACAACAGGTCTACACCAGGGGCCTGGGACAATCGGTCTACCCTGTGGATGGGCTGCCTAATGCCAAGTCCTGGCCTGGACAACAGGTCTACCCCATGGGTTTGGGACAACAGGTCTAACCCAGGGGCCTGGGACAACTAGGGCCAGGCTGCCGAACACGAGGTCCGGCCTGCGGACAACGGGTCTACCCCAGGCATCGGGGACACCAGGTCTTCCCAGTGGATGGGCTATCTAAGGCGTTCCTGGCCCAGATAAAGGTCTACCCCAGGGGTTTGGGAAAACCGATCTACCGTGTGGATGGGTGGCCTAATGCAGTCCTGGCCTGGACAACAGGTCTACCCCATGGGTTTGGGACAACAGGTCTACCCCACGGGCCTGGGACAACAGGTCTACCCCACTGGCCTGGGACAACAGGTCTACCTCAGGCCTCTGGATAACAGGTCTACCCTGAATGGGCTGCTTAATGAGAAGACCAGGACAACAGGTCTACCCCAGGGGCCTGGGAGAACAGGTCTACCCTCGGGCCAGGCTGCCGAACTCGAGGTCCGGCATGGGGAACACAGGTCTACCCAAGGTATCGGGGACACCAGGTCTCCCCTGTGAATGGGCTGCTTAATACGAAGACCAGGACAACAGGTCTACACCAGGGGCCTGGGACAACAGGTCTACCGTGTGGATGGGCTGCCTAATGCAAAGTCCTGGCCTGGACAACAGGTCTACCCCATGGGTTTGGGACAACAGGTCTAACCCAGGGGCCTGGGACAACTAGGGCCAGGCTGCCGAACACGAGGTCCGGCCTGCGGACAACGGGTCTACCCCAGGCATCGGGGACACCAAGTCTACCCAGTGGATGGGCTGTCTAAGGCGTTCCTGGCCCAGATAAAGGTCTACCCCAGGGGTTTGGGAAAACCGATCTACCGTGTGGATGGGTGGCCTAATGCAGTCCTGGCCTGGACAACACGTCTACCCAAGGGGTTTGGGACAACAGGTCTACCCCATGGGCCGAGGACACAAGGTCTACCCCACGGGCCTGGGACAACAGGTCTACCTCAGGCCTCTGGATAACAGGTCTACCCTGAATGGGCTGCTTAATGAGAAGACCAGGACAACAGGTCTACCCCAGGGGCCTGGGAGAACAGGTCTACCCCAGGGCCATGCTGCCGAACTCGAGGTCCGGCATGGGGAACAGAGGTCTACCCAAGGTATCGGGGACACCAGGTCTCCCCTGTGAATGGGCTGCTTAATACGAAGACCAGGACAACAGGTCTACACCAGGGGCCTGGGACAATCGGTCTACCCTGTGGATGGGCTGCCTAATGCCAAGTCCTGGCCTGGACAACAGGTCTACCCCATGGGTTTGGGACAACAGGTCTAACCCAGGGGCCTGGGACAACTAGGGCCAGGCTGCCGAACACGAGGTCCGGCCTGCGGACAACGGGTCTACCCCAGGCATCGGGGACACCAGGTCTTCCCAGTGGATGGGCTATCTAAGGCGTTCCTGGCCCAGATAAAGGTCTACCCCAGGGGTTTGGGAAAACCGATCTACCGTGTGGATGGGTGGCCTAATGCAGTCCTGGCCTGGACAACAGGTCTACCCCATGGGTTTGGGACAACAGGTCTACCCCACGGGCCTGGGACAACAGGTCTACCCCACTGGCCTGGGACAACAGGTCTACCTCAGACCTCTGGATAACAGGTCTACCCTGAATGGGCTGCTTAATGAGAAGACCAGGACAACAGGTCTACCCCAGGGGCCTGGGAGAACAGGTCTACCCTCGGGCCAGGCTGCCGAACTCGAGGTCCGGCATGGGGAACACAGGTCTACCCAAGGTATCGGGGACACCAGGTCTCCCCTGTGAATGGGCTGCTTAATACGAAGACCAGGACAACAGGTCTACACCAGGGGCCTGGGACAACAGGTCTACCGTGTGGATGGGCTGCCTAATGCAAAGTCCTGGCCTGGACAACAGGTCTACCCCATGGGTTTGGGACAACAGGTCTAACCCAGGGGCCTGGGACAACTAGGGCCAGGCTGCCGAACACGAGGTCCGGCCTGCGGACAACGGGTCTACCCCAGGCATCGGGGACACCAAGTCTACCCAGTGGATGGGCTGTCTAAGGCGTTCCTGGCCCAGATAAAGGTCTACCCCAGGGGTTAGGGAAAACCGATCTACCGTGTGGATGGGTGGCCTAATGCAGTCCTGGCCTGGACAACACGTCTACCCAAGGGGTTTGGGACAACAGGTCTACCCCATGGGCCGAGGACACAAGGTCTACCCCACGGGCCTGGGACAACAGGTCTACCTCAGGCCTCTGGATAACAGGTCTACCCTGAATGGGCTGCTTAATGAGAAGACCAGGACAACAGGTCTACCCCAGGGGCCTGGGAGAACAGGTCTACCCTCGGGCCAGGCTGCCGAACTCGAGGTCCGGCATGGGGAACACAGGTCTACCCAAGGTATCAGGAACACCAGGCCTCCCCTGTGAATGGGCTGCTTAATATGAAGACCAGGACAACAGGTCTACACCAGGGGCCTGGGACAACAGGTCTACCGTGTGGATGGGCTGCCTAATGCCAAGTCCTGGCCTGGACAACAGGTCTACCCCAGGGCTTTGGGACAACAGGTCTACCCCATGGGCCGGGGACACAAGGTCTACCCCACGGGCCTGGGACAACAGGTCTACCTCAGGCCTCTGGATAACAGGTCTACCCTGAATGGGCTGCTTAATGAGAAGACCAGGACAACAGGTCTACCCCAGGGGCCTGGGAGAACAGGTCTACCCTCGGGCCAGGCTGCCGAACTCGAGGTCCGGCATGGGGAACACAGGTCTACCCAAGGTATCGGGGACACCAGGTCTCCCCTGTGAATGGGCTGCTTAATACGAAGACCAGGACAACAGGTCTACACCAGGGGCCTGGGACAATCGGTCTACCCTGTGGATGGGCTGACTAATGCCAAGTCCTGGCCTGGACAACAGGTCTACCCCATGGGTTTGGGACAACAGGTCTAACCCAGGGGCCTGGGACAACTAGGGCCAGGCTGCCGAACACGAGGTCCGGCCTGCGGACAACGGGTCTACCCCAGGCATCGGGGACACCAGGTCTTCCCAGTGGATGGGCTATCTAAGGCGTTCCTGGCCCAGATAAAGGTCTACCCCAGGGGTTTGGGAAAACCGATCTACCGTGTGGATGGGTGGCCTAATGCAGTCCTGGCCTGGACAACAGGTCTACCCCATGGGTTTGGGACAACAGGTCTACCCCACGGGCCTGGGACAACAGGTCTACCCCACGGGCCTGGGACAACAGGTCTACCTCAGACCTCTGGATAACAGGTCTACCCTGAATGGGCTGCTTAATGAGAAGACCAGGACAACAGGTCTACCCCAGGGGCCTGGGAGAACAGGTCTACCCTCGGGCCAGGCTGCCGAACTCGAGGTCCGGCATGGGGAACACAGGTCTACCCAAGGTATCGGGGACACCAGGTCTCCCCTGTGAATGGGCTGCTTAATACGAAGACCAGGACAACAGGTCTACACCAGGGGCCTGGGACAACAGGTCTACCGTGTGGATGGGCTGCCGAATGCAAAGTCCTGGCCTGGACAACAGGTCTACCCCATGGGTTTGGGACAACAGGTCTAACCCAGGGGCCTGGGACAACTAGGGCCAGGCTGCCGAACACGAGGTCCGGCCTGCGGACAACGGGTCTACCCCAGGCATCGGGGACACCAAGTCTACCCAGTGGATGGGCTGTCTAAGGCGTTCCTGGCCCAGATAAAGGTCTACGCCAGGGGTTTGGGAAAACCGATCTACCGTGTGGATGGGTGGCCTAATGCAGTCCTGGCCTGGACAACAGGTCTACCCCAGGGGTTTGGGACAACAGGTCTACCCCATGGGCCGAGGACACAAGGTCTACGCCACGGGCCTGGGACAACAGGTCTACCTCAGGCCTCTGGATAACAGGTCTACCCTGAATGGGCTGCTTAATGAGAAGACCAGGACAACAGGTCTACCCCAGGGGCCTGGGAGAACAGGTCTACCCCAGGGCCATGCTGCCGAACTCGAGGTCCGGCATGGGGAACACAGGTCTACCCAAGGTATCGGGGACACCAGGTCTCCCCTGTGAATGGGCTGCTTAATACGAAGACCAGGACAACAGGTCTACACCAGGGGCCTGGGACAATCGGTCTACCCTGTGGATGGGCTGACTAATGCCAAGTCCTGGCCTGGACAACAGGTCTACCCCATGGGTTTGGGACAACAGGTCTACCCCATGGGCCGGGGACACAAGGTCTACCCCATGGGCCTGGGACAACAGGTCTACCTCTGGCCTCTGGATAACAGGTCTACCCTGAATGGGCTGCTTAATGAGAAGACCAGGACAACAGGTCTACCCCAGGGGCCTGGGAGAACAAGTCTACCCTCGGGCCAGGCTGCCGAACTCGAGGTCCGGCATGGGGAACACAGGTCTACCCAAGGTATCGGGGACACCAGGTCTCCCCGGTGAATGGGCTGCTTAATACGAAGACCAGGACAACAGGTCTACACCAGGGGCCTGGGACAATAGGTCTACCCTGTGGATGGGCTGCCTAATGCCAAGTCCTGGCCTGGACAACAGGTCTACCCCATGGGTTTGGGACAACAGGTCTAACCCAGGGGCCTGGGACAACTAGGGCCAGGCTGCCGAACACGAGGTCCGGCCTGCGGACAACGGGTCTACCCCAGGCATCGGGGACACCAGGTCTACCCAGTGGATGGGCTGTCTAAGGCGTTCCTGGCCCAGATAAAAGGTCTACCCCAGGGGTTTGGGAAAACCGATCTACCGTGTGGATGGGTGGCCTAATGCAGTCCTGGCCTGGACAACAAGTCTACCCAAGGGGTTTGGGACAACAGGTCTACCCCATGGGCCGAGGACACAAGGTCTACCCCACAGGCCTGGGACAACAGGTCTACCTCAGGCCTCTGGATAACAGGTCTACCCTGAATGGGCTGCTTAATGAGAAGACCAGGACAACAGGTCTACCCCAGGGGCCTGGGACAACAGGTCTACCCTCGGGCCAGGCTGCCGAACTCGAGGTCCGGCATGGGGAACACAGGTCTACCCAAGGTATCGGGGACACCAGGTCTCCCCTGTGAATGGGCTGCTTAATACGAAGACCAGGACAACAGGTCTACACCAGGGGCCCGGGACAATAGGTCTACACTGTGGATGGGCTGCCTAACGCCAAGTCCTGGCTTGGACAACAGGTCTACCCCATGGGTTTGGGACAACAGGTCTAACCCAGGGGCCTGGGACAACTAGGGCCAGGCTGCCGAACACGAGGTCCGGCCTGCGGACAACGGGTCTACCCCAGGCATCGGGGACACCAAGTCTACCCAGTGGATGGGCTGTCTAAGGCGTTCCTGGCCCAGATAAAAGGTCTACCCCAGGGGTTTGGGAAAACCGATATACCGTGTGGATGGGTGGCCTAATGCAGTCCTGGCCTGGACAACAAGTCTACCCAAGGGGTTTGGGACAACAGGTCTACCCCATGGGCCGAGGACACAAGGTCTACCCCACGGGCCTGGGACAACAGGTCTACCTCAGACCTCTGGATAACAGGTCTACCCTGAATGGGCTGCTTAATGAGAAGACCAGGACAACAGGTCTACCCCAGGGGCCTGGGAGAACAGGTCTACCCTCGGGCCAGGCTGCCGAACTCGAGGTCCGGCATGGGGAACACAGGTCTACCCAAGGTATCAGGGACACCAGGTCTCCCCTGTGAATGGGCTGCTTAATACGAAGACCAGGACAACAGGTCTACACCAGGGGCCTGGGACAACAGGTCTACCCTGTGGATGGGCTGCCTAATGCCAAGTCCTGGCCTGGACAACAGGTCTACCCCATGGGTTTGGGACAACAGGTCTACCCCATGGGCCGGGGACCAAAGGTCTACCCCACGGGCCTGGGACAACAGGTCTACCTCAGGCCTCTGGATAACAGGTCTACCCTGATTGGGCTGCTTAATGAGAAGACCAGGACAACAGGTCTACCCCCGGGGCCAGGGAGAACAGGTCTACCCTCGGGCCAGGCTGCCGAACTCGAGGTCCGGCATGGGGAACACAGGTCTACCCAAGGTATCGGGGACACCAGGTCTCCCCTGTGAATGGGCTGCTTAATACGAAGACCAGGACAACAGGTCTACACCAGGGGCCTGGGACAATCGGTCTACCCTGTGGATGGGCTGCCTAATGCCAAGTCCTGGCCTGGACAACAGGTCTACCCCATGGGTTTGGGACAACAGGTCTAACCCAGGGGCCTGGGACAACTAGGGCCAGGCTGCCGAACACGAGGTACGGCCTGCGGACAACGGGTCTACCCCAGGCATCGGGGACACCAGGTCTACCCAGTGGATGGGCTGTCTAAGGCGTTCCTGGCCCAGATAAAAGGTCTACCCCAGGGGTTTGGGAAAACCGATCTACCGTGTGGATGGGTGGCCTAATGCAGTCCTGGCCTGGACAACAAGTCTACCCAAGGGGTTTGGGACAACAGGTCTACCCCATGGGCCGAGGACACAAGGTCTACGCCACGGGCCTGGGACAACAGGTCTACCTCAGGCCTCTGGATAACAGGTCTACCCTGAATGGGCTGCTTAATGAGAAGACCAGGACAACAGGTCTACCCCAGGGGCCTGGGAGAACAGGTCTACCCCAGGGCCATGCTGCCGAACTCGAGGTCCGGCATGGGGAACACAGGTCTACCCAAGGTATCAGGAACACCAGGCCTCCCCTGTGAATGGGCTGCTAATATGAAGACCAGGACAACAGGTCTACACCAGGAGCCTTGGACAACAGGTCTACCGTGTGGATGGGCTGCCTAATGCCAAGTCCTGGCCTGGACAACAGGTCTACCCCATGGGTTTGGGACAACAGGTCTACCCCATGGGCCGGGGACACAAGGTCTACCCCACGGGCCTGGGACAACAGGTCTACCTCAGGCCTCTGGATAACAGGTCTACCCTGAATGGGCTGCTTAATGAGAAGACCAGGACAACAGGTCTACCCCAGGGGCCTGGGAGAACAGGTCTACCCTCGGGCCAGGCTGCCGAACTCGAGGTCCGGCATGGGGAACACAGGTCTCCCCAAGGTATCGGGGACACCAGGTCTCCCCTGTGAATGGGCTGCTTAATACGAAGACCAGGACAACAGGTCTACACCAGGGGCCTGGGACAATAGGTCTACCCTGTGGATGGGCTGCCTAATGCCAAGTCCTGGCCTGGACAACAGGTCTACCCCATGGGTTTGGGACAACAGGTCTAACCCAGGGGCCTGGGACAACTAGGGCCAGGCTGCCGAACACGAGGTCCGGCCTGCGGACAACGGGTCTACCCCAGGCATCGGGGACACCAAGTCTACCCAGTGGATGGGCTGTCTAAGGCGTTCCTGGCCCAGATAAAAGGTCTACCCCAGGGGTTTGGGAAAACCGATCTACCGTGTGGATGGGTGGCCTAATGCAGTCCTGGCCTGGACAACAAGTCTACCCAAGGGGTTTGGGACAACAGGTCTACCCCATGGGCCGAGGACACAAGGTCTACCCCACAGGCCTGGGACAACAGGTCTACCTCAGGCCTCTGGATAACAGGTCTACCCTGAATGGGCTGCTTAATGAGAAGACCAGGACAACAGGTCTACCCCAGGGGCCTGGGAGAACAGGTCTACCCTCGGGCCAGGCTGCCGAACTCGAGGTCCGGCATGGGGAACACAGGTCTCCCCAAGGTATCGGGGACACCAGGTCTCCCCTGTGAATGGGCTGCTTAATACGAAGACCAGGACAACAGGTCTACACCAGGGGCCCGGGACAATAGGTCTACCCTGTGGATGGGCTGCCTAACGCCAAGTCCTGGCTTGGACAACAGGTCTACCGCATGGGTTTGGGACAACAGGTCTAACCCAGGGGCCTGGGACAACTAGGGCCAGGCTGCCGAACACGAGGTCCGGCCTGCGGACAACGGGTCTACCCCAGGCATCGGGGACACCAAGTCTACCCAGTGGATGGGCTGTCTAAGGCGTTCCTGGCCCAGATAAAAGGTCTACCCCAGGGGTTTGGGAAAACCGATCTACCGTGTGGATGGGTGGCCTAATGCAGTCCTGGCCTGGACAACAAGTCTACCCAAGGGGTTTGGGACAACAGGTCTACCCCATGGGCCGAGGACACAAGGTCTACGCCACGGGCCTGGGACAACAGGTCTACCTCAGGCCTCTGGATAACAGGTCTACCCTGAATGGGCTGCTTAATGAGAAGACCAGGACAACAGGTCTACCCCAGGGGCCTGGGAGAACAGGTCTACCCTCGGGCCAGGCTGCCGAACTCGAGGTCCGGCATGGGGAACACAGGTCTACCCAAGGTATCAGGGACACCAGGCCTCCCCTGTCAATGGGCTGCTAATATGAAGACCAGGACAACAGGTCTACACCAGGGGCCTTGGACAACAGGTCTACCGTGTGGATGGGCTGCCTAATGCCAAGTCCTGGCCTGGACAACAGGTCTACCCCATGGGTTTGGGACAACAGGTCTACCCCATGGGCCGGGGACACAAGGTCTACCCCACGGGCCTGGGACAACAGGTCTACCTCAGGCCTCTGGATAACAGGTCTACCCTGATTGGGCTGCTTAATGAGAAGACCAGGACAAGAGGTCTACCCCCGGGGCCAGGGAGAACAGGTCTACCCTCGGGCCAGGCTGCCGAACTCGAGGTCCGGCATGGGGAACACAGGTCTACCCAAGGTATCGGGGACACCAGGTCTCCCCTGTGAATGGGCTGCTTAATACGAAGACCAGGACAACAGGTCTACACCAGGGGCCTGGGAGAACAAGTCTACCCCAGGGCCATGCTGCCGAACTCGAGGTCCGGCATGGGGAACACAGGTCTACCCAAGGTATCGGGGACACCAGGTCTCCCCTGTGAATGGGCTGCTTAATACGAAGACCAGGACAACAGGTCTACACCAGGGGCCTGGGACAATCGGTCTACCCTGTGGATGGGCTGCCTAATGCCAAGTCCTGGCCTGGACAACAGGTCTACCCCATGGGTTTGGGACAACAGGTCTAACCCAGGGGCCTGGGACAACTAGGGCCAGGCTGCCGAACACGAGGTCCGGCCTGCGGACAACGGGTCTACCCCAGGCATCGGGGACACCAGGTCTTCCCAGTGGATGGGCTATCTAAGGCGTTCCTGGCCCAGATAAAGGTCTACCCCAGGGGTTTGGGAAAACCGATCTACCGTGTGGATGGGTGGCCTAATGCCAAGTCCTGGCCTGGACAACAGGTCTACCCCAGGGGTTTGGGACAACAGGTCTACCCCATGGGCCGAGGACACAAGGTCTACCCCACGGGCCTGGGACAACAGGTCTACCTCAGACCTCTGGATAACAGGTCTACCCTGAATGGGCTGCTTAATGAGAAGACCAGGACAACAGGTCTACCCCAGGGGCCTGGGAGAACAGGTCTACCCTCGGGCCAGGCTGCCGAACTCGAGGTCCGGCATGGGGAACACAGGTCTACCCAAGGTATCGGGGACACCAGGTCTCCCCTGTGAATGGGCTGCTTAATACGAAGACCAGGACAACAGGTCTACACCAGGGGCCTGGGACAATAGGTCTACCCTGTGGATGGGCTGCCTAATGCCAAGTCCTGGCCTGGACAACAGGTCTACCCCTTGGTTTTGGGACAACAGGTCTAACCCAGGGGCCTGGGACAACTAGGGCCAGGCTGCCGAACACGAGGTCCGGCCTGCGGACAACGGGTCTACCCCAGGCATCGGGGACACCAGGTCTACCCAGTGGATGGGCTGTCTAAGGCGTTCCTGGCCCAGATAAAAGGTCTACCCCAGGGGTTTGGGAAAACCGATATACCGTGTGGATGGGTGGCCTAATGCAGTCCTGGCCTGGACAACAAGTCTACCCAAGGGGTTTGGGACAACAGGTCTACCCCATGGGCCGAGGACACAAGGTCTACGCCACGGGCCTGGGACAACAGGTCTACCTCAGGCCTCTGGATAACAGGTCTACCCTGAATGGGCTGCTTAATGAGAAGACCAGGACAACAGGTCTACCCCAGGGGCCTGGGACAACAGGTCTACCCTCAGGCCATGCTGCCGAACTCGAGGTCCGGCATGGGGAACACAGGTCTACCCAAGGTATCGGGGACACCAGGTCTCCCCTGTGAATGGGCTGCTTAATACGAAGACCAGGACAACAGGTCTACACCAGGGGCCTGGGACAATCGGTCTACCCTGTGGATGGGCTGACTAATGCAAAGTCCTGGCCTGGACAACAGGTCTACCCCATGGGTTTGGGACAACAGGTCTACCCCATGGGCCGGGGACACAAGGTCTACCCCATGGGCCTGGGACAACAGGTCTACCTCAGGCCTCTGGATAACAGGTCTACCCTGAATGGGCTGCTTAATGAGAAGACCAGGACAACAGGTCTACCCCAGGGGCCTGGGAGAACAAGTCTACCCTCGGGCCAGGCTGCCGAACTCGAGGTCCGGCATGGGGAACACAGGTCTACCCAAGGTATCGGGGACACCAGGTCTCCCCTGTGAATGGGCTGCTTAATACGAAGACCAGGACAACAGGTCTACACCAGGGGCCTGGGACAATAGGTCTACCCTGTGGATGGGCTGCCTAATGCCAAGTCCTGGCCTGGACAACAGGTCTACCCCATGGGTTTGGGACAACAGGTCTAACCCAGGGGCCTGGGACAACTAGGGCCAGGCTGCCGAACACGAGGTCCGGCCTGCGGACAACGGGTCTACCCCAGGCATCGGGGACACCAAGTCTACCCAGTGGATGGGCTGTCTAAGGCGTTCCTGGCCCAGATAAAAGGTCTACCCCAGGGGTTTCGGAAAACCGATCTACAGTGTGGATGGGTGGCCTAATGCAGTCCTGGCCTGGACAACAGGTCTACCCAAGGGGTTTGGGACAACAGGTCTACCCCATGGGCCGAGGACACAAGGTCTACCCCACGGGCCTGGGACAACAGGTCTACCTCAGGCCTCTGGATAACAGGTCTACCCTGAATGGGCTGCTTAATGAGAAGACCAGGACAACAGGTCTACCCCAGGGGCCTGGGAGAACAGGTCTACCCCAGGGCCATGCTGCCGAACTCGAGGTCCGGCATGGGGAACACAGGTCTACCCAAGGTATCAGGAACACCAGGCCTCCCCTGTGAATGGGCTGCTTAATATGAAGACCAGGACAACAGGTCTACACCAGGGGCCTTGGACAACAGGTCTACCGTGTGGATGGGCTGCCTAATGCCAAGTCCTGGCCTGGACAACAGGTCTACCCCATGGGCCGAGGACACAAGGTCTACCCCACGGGCCTGGGACAACAGGTCTACCTCAGGCCTCTGGATAACAGGTCTACCCTGAATGGGCTGCTTAATGAGAAGACCAGGACAACAGGTCTACCCCAGGGGCCTGGGAGAACAGGTCTACCCTCGGGCCAGGCTGCCGAACTCGAGGTCCGGCATGGGGAACACAGGTCTACCCAAGGTATCGGGGACACCAGGTCTACCCAAGGTATCGGGGACACCAGCTCGCTCTTCTCACAGGAGGGCCTGTGAATGGGCTGCTTAATACGAAGACCAGGACAACAGGTCTACACCAGGGGCCTGGGACAATAGGTCTACCCTGTGGATGGGCTGCCTAATGCCAAGTCCTGGCCTGGACAACAGGTCTACCCCATGGGTTTGGGACAACAGGTCTACCCCAGGGGCCTGGGACAACAGGTCTACCCTCCGGCCATGCTGCCGAACTCGAGGTCCGGCATGGGGAACACAGGTCTACCCAAGGTATCGGGGACACCAGGTCTCCCCTGTGAATGGGCTGCTTAATACGAAGACCAGGACAACAGGTCTACACCAGGGGCCTGGGACAATAGGTCTACCCTGTGGATGGGCTGCCTAATGCCAAGTCCTGGCCTGGACACCAGGTCTACCCCATGGGTTTGGGACAACAGGTCTAACCCAGGGGCCTGGGACAAGAGGTCTACACTAGGGCCAGGCTGCCGAACACGAGGTCCGGCCTGCGGACAACGGGTCTACCCCAGGCATCGGGGACACCAGGTCTACCCAGTGGATGGGCTGTTTAAGGCGTTCCTGGCCCAGATAAAAGGTCTACCCCAGGGGTTTCGGAAAACCGATCTACAGTGTGGATGGGTGGCCTAATGCAGTCCTGGCCTGGACAACAGGTCTACCCAAGGGGTTTGGGACAACAGGTCTACCCCATGGGCCGGGGACACAAGGTCTACGCCACGGGCCTGGGACAACAGGTCTACCTCAGGCCTCTGGATAACAGGTCTACCCTGAATGGGCTGCTTAATGAGAAGACCAGGACAACAGGTCTACCCCAGGGGCCTGGGAGAACAGGTCTACCCTCGGGCCAGGCTGCCGAACTCGAGGTCCGGCATGGGGAACACAGGTCTACCCAAGGTATCGGGGACACCAGGTCTCCCCTGTGAATGGGCTGCTTAATACGAAGACCAGGACAACAGGTCTACACCAGGGGCCTGGGACAACAGGTCTACCGTGTGGATGGGCTGCCTAATGCAAAGTCCTGGCCTGGACAACAGGTCTACCCCATGGGTTTGGGACAACAGGTCTAACCCAGGGGCCTGGGACAACTAGGGCCAGGCTGCCGAACACGAGGTCCGGCCTGCGGACAACGGGTCTACCCCAGGCATCGGGGACACCAAGTCTACCCAGTGGATGGGCTGTCTAAGGCGTTCCTGGCCCAGATAAAGGTCTACCCCAGGGGTTTGGGAAAACCGATCTACCGTGTGGATGGGTGGCCTAATGCAGTCCTGGCCTGGACAACAGGTCTAACCCATGGGTTTGGGACAACAGGTCTACCCCACGGGCCTGGGACAACAGGTCTACCCCACGGGCCTGGGACAACAGGTCTACCTCAGACCTCTGGATAACAGGTCTACCCTGAATGGGCTGCTTAATGAGAAGACCAGGACAACAGGTCTACCCCAGGGGCCTGGGAGAACAGGTCTACCCTCGGGCCAGGCTGCCGAACTCGAGGTCCGGCATGGGGAACACAGGTCTACCCAAGGTATCGGGGACACCAGGTCTCCCCTGTGAATGGGCTGCTTAATACGAAGACCAGGACAACAGGTCTACATCAGGGGCCTGGGACAACAGGTCTACCGTGTGGATGGGCTGCCTAATGCAAAGTCCTGGCCTGGACAACAGGTCTACCCCATGGGTTTGGGACAACAGGTCTAACCCAGGGGCCTGGGACAACTAGGGCCAGGCTGCCGAACACGAGGTCCGGCCTGCGGACAACGGGTCTACCCCAGGCATCGGGGACACCAAGTCTACCCAGTGGATGGGCTGTCTAAGGCGTTCCTGGCCCAGATAAAAGGTCTACCCCAGGGGTTTCGGAAAACCGATCTACAGTGTGGATGGGTGGCCTAATGCAGTCCTGGCCTGGACAACAGGTCTACCCAAGGGGTTTGGGACAACAGGTCTACCCCATGGGCCGAGGACACAAGGTCTACCCCACGGGCCTGGGACAACAGGTCTACCTCAGGCCTCTGGATAACAGGTCTACCCTGAATGGGCTGCTTAATGAGAAGACCAGGACAACAGGTCTACCCCAGGGGCCTGGGAGAACAGGTCTACCCCAGGGCCATGCTGCCGAACTCGAGGTCCGGCATGGGGAACACAGGTCTACCCAAGGTATCAGGAACACCAGGCCTCCCCTGTGAATGGGCTGCTTAATATGAAGACCAGGACAACAGGTCTACACCAGGGGCCTTGGACAACAGGTCTACCGTGTGGATGGGCTGCCTAATGCCAAGTCCTGGCCTGGACAACAGGTCTACCCCATGGGCCGAGGACACAAGGTCTACCCCACGGGCCTGGGACAACAGGTCTACCTCAGGCCTCTGGATAACAGGTCTACCCTGAATGGGCTGCTTAATGAGAAGACCAGGACAACAGGTCTACCCCAGGGGCCTGGGAGAACAGGTCTACCCTCGGGCCAGGCTGCCGAACTCGAGGTCCGGCATGGGGAACACAGGTCTACCCAAGGTATCGGGGACACCAGGTCTCCCCTGTGAATGGGCTGCTTAATACGAAGACCAGGACAACAGGTCTACACCAGGGGCCTGGGACAACAGGTCTACCGTGTGGATGGGCTGCCTAATGCAAAGTCCTGGCCTGGACAACAGGTCTACCCCATGGGTTTGGGACAACAGGTCTAACCCAGGGGCCTGGGACAACTAGGGCCAGGCTGCCGAACACGAGGTCCGGCCTGCGGACAACGGGTCTACCCCAGGCATCGGGGACACCAAGTCTACCCAGTGGATGGGCTGTCTAAGGCGTTCCTGGCCCAGATAAAGGTCTACCCCAGGGGTTTGGGAAAACCGATCTACCGTGTGGATGGGTGGCCTAATGCAGTCCTGGCCTGGACAACAGGTCTACCCCATGGGTTTGGGACAACAGGTCTACCCCATGGGCCTGGGACAACAGGTCTACCCCACGGGCCTGGGACAACAGGTCTACCTCAGACCTCTGGATAACAGGTCTACCCTGAATGGGCTGCTTAATGAGAAGACCAGGACAACAGGTCTACCCCAGGGGCCTGGGAGAACAGGTCTACCCTCGGGCCAGGCTGCCGAACTCGAGGTCCGGCATGGGGAACACAGGTCTACCCAAGGTATCGGGGACACCAGGTCTCCCCTGTGAATGGGCTGCTTAATACGAAGACCAGGACAACAGGTCTACATCAGGGGCCTGGGACAACAGGTCTACCGTGTGGATGGGCTGCCTAATGCAAAGTCCTGGCCTGGACAACAGGTCTACCCCATGGGTTTGGGACAACAGGTCTAACCCAGGGGCCTGGGACAACTAGGGCCAGGCTGCCGAACACGAGGTCCGGCCTGCGGACAACGGGTCTACCCCAGGCATCGGGGACACCAGGTCTACCCAGTGGATGGGCTGTCTAAGGCGTTCCTGGCCCAGATAAAAGGTCTACCCCAGGGGTTTCGGAAAACCGATCTACAGTGTGGATGGGTGGCCTAATGCAGTCCTGGCCTGGACAACAGGTCTACCCAAGGGGTTTGGGACAACAGGTCTACCCCATGGGCCGAGGACACAAGGTCTACCCCACGGGCCTCGGACAACAGGTCTACCTCAGGCCTCTGGATAACAGGTCTACCCTGAATGGGCTGCTTAATGAGAAGACCAGGACAACAGGTCTACCCCAGGGGCCTGGGAGAACAGGTCTACCCCAGGGCCATGCTGCCGAACTCGAGGTCCGGCATGGGGAACACAGGTCTACCCAAGGTATCAGGAACACCAGGCCTCCCCTGTGAATGGGCTGCTTAATATGAAGACCAGGACAACAGGTCTACACCAGGGGCCTTGGACAACAGGTCTACCGTGTGGATGGGCTGCCTAATGCCAAGTCCTGGCCTGGACAACAGGTCTACCCCATGGGCCGAGGACACAAGGTCTACCCCACGGGCCTGGGACAACAGGTCTACCTCAGGCCTCTGGATAACAGGTCTACCCTGAATGGGCTGCTTAATGAGAAGACCAGGACAACAGGTCTACCCCAGGGGCCTGGGAGAACAGGTCTACCCTCGGGCCAGGCTGCCGAACTCGAGGTCCGGCATGGGGAACACAGGTCTACCCAAGGTATCGGGGACACCAGGTCTCCCCTGTGAATGGGCTGCTTAATACGAAGACCAGGACAACAGGTCTACACCAGGGGCCTGGGACAACAGGTCTACCGTGTGGATGGGCTGCCTAATGCAAAGTCCTGGCCTGGACAACAGGTCTACCCCATGGGTTTGGGACAACAGGTCTAACCCAGGGGCCTGGGACAACTAGGGCCAGGCTGCCGAACACGAGGTCCGGCCTGCGGACAACGGGTCTACCCCAGGCATCGGGGACACCAAGTCTACCCAGTGGATGGGCTGTCTAAGGCGTTCCTGGCCCAGATAAAGGTCTACCCCAGGGGTTTGGGAAAACCGATCTACCGTGTGGATGGGTGGCCTAATGCAGTCCTGGCCTGGACAACAGGTCTACCCCATGGGTTTGGGACAACAGGTCTACCCCACGGGCCTGGGACAACAGGTCTACCCCACGGGCCTGGGACAACAGGTCTACCTCAGACCTCTGGATAACAGGTCTACCCTGAATGGGCTGCTTAATGAGAAGACCAGGACAACAGGTCTACCCCAGGGGCCTGGGAGAACAGGTCTACCCTCGGGCCAGGCTGCCGAACTCGAGGTCCGGCATGGGGAACACAGGTCTACCCAAGGTATCGGGGACAC
The DNA here is from genome assembly GCF_037042795.1 of Molothrus aeneus. Lineage (NCBI taxonomy): Eukaryota > Metazoa > Chordata > Aves > Passeriformes > Icteridae > Molothrus > Molothrus aeneus. The sequence goes on along the minus strand of NW_027099133.1, from coordinate 992,370 downwards.
CAGGTCTCCCCTGTGAATGGGCTGCTTAATACGAAGACCAGGACAACAGGTCTACACCAGCGGCCTGGGACAACAGGTCTACCGTGTGGATGGGCTGCCTAATGCAAAGTCCTGGCCTGGACAACAGGTCTACCCCATGGGTTTGGGACAACAGGTCTAACCCAGGGGCCTGGGACAACTAGGGCCAGGCTGCCGAACACGAGGTCCGGCCTGCGGACAACGGGTCTACCCCAGGCATCGGGGACACCAAGTCTACCCAGTGGATGGGCTGTCTAAGGTGTTCCTGGCCCAGATAAAGGTCTACCCCAGGGGTTTGGGAAAAACGATCTACCGTGTGGATGGGTGGCCTAATGCAGTCCTGGCCTGGACAACACGTCTACCCAAGGGGTTTGGGACAACAGGTCTACCCCATGGGCCGAGGACACAAGGTCTACCCCACGGGCCTCGGACAACAGGTCTACCTCAGGCCTCTGGATAACAGGTCTACCCTGAATGGGCTGCTTAATGAGAAGACCAGGACAACAGGTCTACCCCAGGGGCCTGGGAGAACAGGTCTACCCTCGGGCCAGGCTGCCGAACTCGAGGTCCGGCATGGGGAACACAGGTCTCCCCAAGGTATCGGGGACACCAGGTCTCCCCTGTGAATGGGCTGCTTAATACGAAGACCAGGACAACAGGTCTACACCAGGGGCCTGGGACAATCGGTCTACCCTGTGGATGGGCTGCCTAATGCCAAGTCCTGGCCTGGACAACAGGTCTACCCCATGGGTTTGGGACAACAGGTCTAACCCAGGGGCCTGGGACAACTAGGGCCAGGCTGCCAAACACGAGGTCCGGCCTGCGGACAACGGGTCTACCCCAGGCATCGGGGACACCAGGTCTTCCCAGTGGATGGGCTGTCTAAGGCGTTCCTGGCCCAGATAAAGGTCTACCCCAGGGGTTTGGGAAAACCGATCTACCGTGTGGATGGGTGGCCTAATGCAGTCCTGGCCTGGACAAGAGGTCTACCCCAGCTGTTTGGGACAACAGGTCTACCCCATGGACCGAGGACACAAGGTCTACCCCACGGGCCTGGGACAACAGGTCTACCTCAGGCCTCTGGATAACAGGTCTACCCTGAATGGGCTGCTTAATGAGAAGACCAGGACAACAGGTCTACCCCAGGGGCCTGGGAGAACAGGTCTACCCTCGGGCCAGGCTGCCGAACTCGAGGTCCGGCATGGGGAACACAGGTCTACCCAAGGTATCAGGAACACCAGGCCTCCCCTGTGAATGGGCTGCTTAATATGAAGACCAGGACAACAGGTCTACACCAGGGGCCTGGGACAACAGGTCTACCGTGTGGATGGGCTGCCTAATGCCGTCCTGGCCTGGACAACAGGTCTACCCCATGGGTTTGGGACAACAGGTCTACCCCATGGGCCGGGGACACAAGGTCTACCCCACGGGCCTGGGACAACAGGTCTACCTCAGGCCTCTGGATAACAGGTCTACCCTGAATGGGCTGCTTAATGAGAAGACCAGGACAACAGGTCTACCCCAGGGGCCTGGGAGAACAGGTCTACCCTCGGGCCAGGCTGCCGAACTCGTGGTCCGGCATGGGGAACACAGGTCTACCCAAGGTATCGGGGACACCAGGTCTCCCCTGTGAATGGGCTGCTTAATACGAAGACCAGGACAACAGGTCTACACCAGGGGCCTGGGACAATCGGTCTACCGTGTGGATGGGCTGCCTAATGCCAAGTCCTGGCCTGGACAACAGGTCTACCCCATGGGTTTGGGACAACAGGTCTAACCCAGGGGCCTGGGACAACTAGGGCCAGGCTGCCGAACACGAGGTCCGGCCTGCGGACAACGGGTCTACCCCAGGCATCGGGGACACCAAGTCTACCCAGTGGATGGGCTGTCTAAGGCGTTCCTGGCCCAGATAAAGGTCTACCCCAGGGGTTTGGGAAAACCGATCTACGGTGTGGATGGGTGGCCTACTGCATTCCTGGCCTGGACAACAGGTCTACCCCAGGGGTTTGGGACAACAGGTCTACCCCATGGGCCGAGGACACAAGGTCTACGCCACGGGCCTGGGACAACAGGTCTACCTCAGGCCTCTGGATAACAGGTCTACCCTGAATGGGCTGCTTAATGAGAAGACCAGGACAACAGGTCTACCCCAGGGGCCTGGGAGAACAGGTCTACTCTCAGGCCATGCTGCCGAACTCGAGGTCCGGCATGGGGAACACAGGTCTACCCAAGGTATCGGGGACACCAGGTCTCCCCTGTGAATGGGCTGCTTAATACGAAGACCAGGACAACAGGTCTACACCAGGGGCCTGGGACAATCGGTCTACCCTGTGGATGGGCTGCCTAATGCCAAGTCCTGGCCTGGACAACAGGTCTACCCCATGGGTTTGGGACAACAGGTCTAACCCAGGGGCCTGGGACAACTAGGGCCAGGCTGCCGAACACGAGGTCCGGCCTGCGGACAACGGGTCTACCCCAGGCATCGGGGACACCAAGTCTACCCAGTGGATGGGCTGTCTAAGGCGTTCCTGGCCCAGATAAAAGGTCTACCCCAGGGGTTTGGGAAAACCGATCTACCGTGTGGATGGGTGGCCTAATGCAGTCCTGGCCTGGACAACAAGTCTACCCAAGGGGTTTGGGACAACAGGTCTACCCCATGGGCCGAGGACACAAGGTCTACCCCACGGGCCTGGGACAACAGGTCTACCTCAGGCCTCTGGATAACAGGTCTACCCTGAATGGGCTGCTTAATGAGAAGACCAGGACAACAGGTCTACCCCAGGGGCCTGGGAGAACAGGTCTACCCCAGGGCCATGCTGCCGAACTCGAGGTCCGGCATGGGGAACACAGGTCTACCCAAGGTATCAGGAACACCAGGCCTCCCCTGTGAATGGGCTGCTTAATATGAAGACCAGGACAACAGGTCTACACCAGGGGCCTTGGACAACAGGTCTACCGTGTGGATGGGCTGCCTAATGCCAAGTCCTGGCCTGGACAACAGGTCTACCCCATGCGTTTGTGAAAACAGGTCTACCCCATGGGCCGGGGACACAAGGTCTACCCCACGGGCCTGGGACAACAGGTCTACCTCAGGCCTCTGGATAACAGGTCTACCCTGAATGGGCTGCTTAATGAGAAGACCAGGACAACAGGTCTACCCCAGGGGCCTGGGAGAACAGGTCTACCCCAGGGCCATGCTGCCGAACTCGAGGTCCGGCATGGGGAACACAGGTCTACCCAAGGTATCGGGGACACCAGGTCTCCCCGGTGAATGGGCTGCTTAATACGAAGACCAGGACAACAGGTCTACACCAGGGGCCTGGGACAATAGGTCTACCCTGTGGATGGGCTGCCTAATGCCAAGTCCTGGCCTGGACAACAGGTCTACCCCATGGGTTTGGGACAACAGGTCTAACCCAGGGGCCTGGGACAACTAGGGCCAGGCTGCCGAACACGAGGTCCGGCCTGCGGACAACGGGTCTACCCCAGGCATCGGGGACACCAGGTCTACCCAGTGGATGGGCTGTCTAAGGCGTTCCTGGCCCAGATAAAAGGTCTACCCCAGGGGTTTGGGAAAACCGATCTACCGTGTGGATGGGTGGCCTAATGCAGTCCTGGCCTGGACAACAAGTCTACCCAAGGGGTTTGGGACAACAGGTCTACCCCATGGGCCGAGGACACAAGGTCTACCCCACAGGCCTGGGACAACAGGTCTACCTCAGGCCTCTGGATAACAGGTCTACCCTGAATGGGCTGCTTAATGAGAAGACCAGGACAACAGGTCTACCCCAGGGGCCTGGGACAACAGGTCTACCCTCGGGCCAGGCTGCCGAACTCGAGGTCCGGCATGGGGAACACAGGTCTACCCAAGGTATCGGGGACACCAGGTCTCCCCTGTGAATGGGCTGCTTAATACGAAGACCAGGACAACAGGTCTACACCAGGGGCCCGGGACAATAGGTCTACACTGTGGATGGGCTGCCTAACGCCAAGTCCTGGCTTGGACAACAGGTCTACCCCATGGGTTTGGGACAACAGGTCTAACCCAGGGGCCTGGGACAACTAGGGCCAGGCTGCCGAACACGAGGTCCGGCCTGCGGACAACGGGTCTACCCCAGGCATCGGGGACACCAAGTCTACCCAGTGGATGGGCTGTCTAAGGCGTTCCTGGCCCAGATAAAAGGTCTACCCCAGGGGTTTGGGAAAACCGATATACCGTGTGGATGGGTGGCCTAATGCAGTCCTGGCCTGGACAACAAGTCTACCCAAGGGGTTTGGGACAACAGGTCTACCCCATGGGCCGAGGACACAAGGTCTACCCCACGGGCCTGGGACAACAGGTCTACCTCAGACCTCTGGATAACAGGTCTACCCTGAATGGGCTGCTTAATGAGAAGACCAGGACAACAGGTCTACCCCAGGGGCCTGGGAGAACAGGTCTACCCTCGGGCCAGGCTGCCGAACTCGAGGTCCGGCATGGGGAACACAGGTCTACCCAAGGTATCAGGGACACCAGGTCTCCCCTGTGAATGGGCTGCTTAATACGAAGACCAGGACAACAGGTCTACACCAGGGGCCTGGGACAACAGGTCTACCCTGTGGATGGGCTGCCTAATGCCAAGTCCTGGCCTGGACAACAGGTCTACCCCATGGGTTTGGGACAACAGGTCTACCCCATGGGCCGGGGACCAAAGGTCTACCCCACGGGCCTGGGACAACAGGTCTACCTCAGGCCTCTGGATAACAGGTCTACCCTGATTGGGCTGCTTAATGAGAAGACCAGGACAACAGGTCTACCCCCGGGGCCAGGGAGAACAGGTCTACCCTCGGGCCAGGCTGCCGAACTCGAGGTCCGGCATGGGGAACACAGGTCTACCCAAGGTATCGGGGACACCAGGTCTCCCCTGTGAATGGGCTGCTTAATACGAAGACCAGGACAACAGGTCTACACCAGGGGCCTGGGACAATCGGTCTACCCTGTGGATGGGCTGCCTAATGCCAAGTCCTGGCCTGGACAACAGGTCTACCCCATGGGTTTGGGACAACAGGTCTAACCCAGGGGCCTGGGACAACTAGGGCCAGGCTGCCGAACACGAGGTACGGCCTGCGGACAACGGGTCTACCCCAGGCATCGGGGACACCAGGTCTACCCAGTGGATGGGCTGTCTAAGGCGTTCCTGGCCCAGATAAAAGGTCTACCCCAGGGGTTTGGGAAAACCGATCTACCGTGTGGATGGGTGGCCTAATGCAGTCCTGGCCTGGACAACAAGTCTACCCAAGGGGTTTGGGACAACAGGTCTACCCCATGGGCCGAGGACACAAGGTCTACGCCACGGGCCTGGGACAACAGGTCTACCTCAGGCCTCTGGATAACAGGTCTACCCTGAATGGGCTGCTTAATGAGAAGACCAGGACAACAGGTCTACCCCAGGGGCCTGGGAGAACAGGTCTACCCCAGGGCCATGCTGCCGAACTCGAGGTCCGGCATGGGGAACACAGGTCTACCCAAGGTATCAGGAACACCAGGCCTCCCCTGTGAATGGGCTGCTAATATGAAGACCAGGACAACAGGTCTACACCAGGAGCCTTGGACAACAGGTCTACCGTGTGGATGGGCTGCCTAATGCCAAGTCCTGGCCTGGACAACAGGTCTACCCCATGGGTTTGGGACAACAGGTCTACCCCATGGGCCGGGGACACAAGGTCTACCCCACGGGCCTGGGACAACAGGTCTACCTCAGGCCTCTGGATAACAGGTCTACCCTGAATGGGCTGCTTAATGAGAAGACCAGGACAACAGGTCTACCCCAGGGGCCTGGGAGAACAGGTCTACCCTCGGGCCAGGCTGCCGAACTCGAGGTCCGGCATGGGGAACACAGGTCTCCCCAAGGTATCGGGGACACCAGGTCTCCCCTGTGAATGGGCTGCTTAATACGAAGACCAGGACAACAGGTCTACACCAGGGGCCTGGGACAATAGGTCTACCCTGTGGATGGGCTGCCTAATGCCAAGTCCTGGCCTGGACAACAGGTCTACCCCATGGGTTTGGGACAACAGGTCTAACCCAGGGGCCTGGGACAACTAGGGCCAGGCTGCCGAACACGAGGTCCGGCCTGCGGACAACGGGTCTACCCCAGGCATCGGGGACACCAAGTCTACCCAGTGGATGGGCTGTCTAAGGCGTTCCTGGCCCAGATAAAAGGTCTACCCCAGGGGTTTGGGAAAACCGATCTACCGTGTGGATGGGTGGCCTAATGCAGTCCTGGCCTGGACAACAAGTCTACCCAAGGGGTTTGGGACAACAGGTCTACCCCATGGGCCGAGGACACAAGGTCTACCCCACAGGCCTGGGACAACAGGTCTACCTCAGGCCTCTGGATAACAGGTCTACCCTGAATGGGCTGCTTAATGAGAAGACCAGGACAACAGGTCTACCCCAGGGGCCTGGGAGAACAGGTCTACCCTCGGGCCAGGCTGCCGAACTCGAGGTCCGGCATGGGGAACACAGGTCTCCCCAAGGTATCGGGGACACCAGGTCTCCCCTGTGAATGGGCTGCTTAATACGAAGACCAGGACAACAGGTCTACACCAGGGGCCCGGGACAATAGGTCTACCCTGTGGATGGGCTGCCTAACGCCAAGTCCTGGCTTGGACAACAGGTCTACCGCATGGGTTTGGGACAACAGGTCTAACCCAGGGGCCTGGGACAACTAGGGCCAGGCTGCCGAACACGAGGTCCGGCCTGCGGACAACGGGTCTACCCCAGGCATCGGGGACACCAAGTCTACCCAGTGGATGGGCTGTCTAAGGCGTTCCTGGCCCAGATAAAAGGTCTACCCCAGGGGTTTGGGAAAACCGATCTACCGTGTGGATGGGTGGCCTAATGCAGTCCTGGCCTGGACAACAAGTCTACCCAAGGGGTTTGGGACAACAGGTCTACCCCATGGGCCGAGGACACAAGGTCTACGCCACGGGCCTGGGACAACAGGTCTACCTCAGGCCTCTGGATAACAGGTCTACCCTGAATGGGCTGCTTAATGAGAAGACCAGGACAACAGGTCTACCCCAGGGGCCTGGGAGAACAGGTCTACCCTCGGGCCAGGCTGCCGAACTCGAGGTCCGGCATGGGGAACACAGGTCTACCCAAGGTATCGGGGACACCAGGTCTCCCCTGTGAATGGGCTGCTTAATACGAAGACCAGGACAACAGGTCTACATCAGGGGCCTGGGACAACAGGTCTACCGTGTGGATGGGCTGCCTAATGCAAAGTCCTGGCCTGGACAACAGGTCTACCCCATGGGTTTGGGACAACAGGTCTAACCCAGGGGCCTGGGACAACTAGGGCCAGGCTGCCGAACACGAGGTCCGGCCTGCGGACAACGGGTCTACCCCAGGCATCGGGGACACCAAGTCTACCCAGTGGATGGGCTGTCTAAGGCGTTCCTGGCCCAGATAAAAGGTCTACCCCAGGGGTTTCGGAAAACCGATCTACAGTGTGGATGGGTGGCCTAATGCAGTCCTGGCCTGGACAACAGGTCTACCCAAGGGGTTTGGGACAACAGGTCTACCCCATGGGCCGAGGACACAAGGTCTACCCCACGGGCCTGGGACAACAGGTCTACCTCAGGCCTCTGGATAACAGGTCTACCCTGAATGGGCTGCTTAATGAGAAGACCAGGACAACAGGTCTACCCCAGGGGCCTGGGAGAACAGGTCTACCCCAGGGCCATGCTGCCGAACTCGAGGTCCGGCATGGGGAACACAGGTCTACCCAAGGTATCAGGAACACCAGGCCTCCCCTGTGAATGGGCTGCTTAATATGAAGACCAGGACAACAGGTCTACACCAGGGGCCTTGGACAACAGGTCTACCGTGTGGATGGGCTGCCTAATGCCAAGTCCTGGCCTGGACAACAGGTCTACCCCATGGGCCGAGGACACAAGGTCTACCCCACGGGCCTGGGACAACAGGTCTACCTCAGGCCTCTGGATAACAGGTCTACCCTGAATGGGCTGCTTAATGAGAAGACCAGGACAACAGGTCTACCCCAGGGGCCTGGGAGAACAGGTCTACCCTCGGGCCAGGCTGCCGAACTCGAGGTCCGGCATGGGGAACACAGGTCTACCCAAGGTATCGGGGACACCAGGTCTCCCCTGTGAATGGGCTGCTTAATACGAAGACCAGGACAACAGGTCTACACCAGGGGCCTGGGACAACAGGTCTACCGTGTGGATGGGCTGCCTAATGCAAAGTCCTGGCCTGGACAACAGGTCTACCCCATGGGTTTGGGACAACAGGTCTAACCCAGGGGCCTGGGACAACTAGGGCCAGGCTGCCGAACACGAGGTCCGGCCTGCGGACAACGGGTCTACCCCAGGCATCGGGGACACCAAGTCTACCCAGTGGATGGGCTGTCTAAGGCGTTCCTGGCCCAGATAAAGGTCTACCCCAGGGGTTTGGGAAAACCGATCTACCGTGTGGATGGGTGGCCTAATGCAGTCCTGGCCTGGACAACAGGTCTACCCCATGGGTTTGGGACAACAGGTCTACCCCATGGGCCTGGGACAACAGGTCTACCCCACGGGCCTGGGACAACAGGTCTACCTCAGACCTCTGGATAACAGGTCTACCCTGAATGGGCTGCTTAATGAGAAGACCAGGACAACAGGTCTACCCCAGGGGCCTGGGAGAACAGGTCTACCCTCGGGCCAGGCTGCCGAACTCGAGGTCCGGCATGGGGAACACAGGTCTACCCAAGGTATCGGGGACACCAGGTCTCCCCTGTGAATGGGCTGCTTAATACGAAGACCAGGACAACAGGTCTACATCAGGGGCCTGGGACAACAGGTCTACCGTGTGGATGGGCTGCCTAATGCAAAGTCCTGGCCTGGACAACAGGTCTACCCCATGGGTTTGGGACAACAGGTCTAACCCAGGGGCCTGGGACAACTAGGGCCAGGCTGCCGAACACGAGGTCCGGCCTGCGGACAACGGGTCTACCCCAGGCATCGGGGACACCAGGTCTACCCAGTGGATGGGCTGTCTAAGGCGTTCCTGGCCCAGATAAAAGGTCTACCCCAGGGGTTTCGGAAAACCGATCTACAGTGTGGATGGGTGGCCTAATGCAGTCCTGGCCTGGACAACAGGTCTACCCAAGGGGTTTGGGACAACAGGTCTACCCCATGGGCCGAGGACACAAGGTCTACCCCACGGGCCTCGGACAACAGGTCTACCTCAGGCCTCTGGATAACAGGTCTACCCTGAATGGGCTGCTTAATGAGAAGACCAGGACAACAGGTCTACCCCAGGGGCCTGGGAGAACAGGTCTACCCCAGGGCCATGCTGCCGAACTCGAGGTCCGGCATGGGGAACACAGGTCTACCCAAGGTATCAGGAACACCAGGCCTCCCCTGTGAATGGGCTGCTTAATATGAAGACCAGGACAACAGGTCTACACCAGGGGCCTTGGACAACAGGTCTACCGTGTGGATGGGCTGCCTAATGCCAAGTCCTGGCCTGGACAACAGGTCTACCCCATGGGCCGAGGACACAAGGTCTACCCCACGGGCCTGGGACAACAGGTCTACCTCAGGCCTCTGGATAACAGGTCTACCCTGAATGGGCTGCTTAATGAGAAGACCAGGACAACAGGTCTACCCCAGGGGCCTGGGAGAACAGGTCTACCCTCGGGCCAGGCTGCCGAACTCGAGGTCCGGCATGGGGAACACAGGTCTACCCAAGGTATCGGGGACACCAGGTCTCCCCTGTGAATGGGCTGCTTAATACGAAGACCAGGACAACAGGTCTACACCAGGGGCCTGGGACAACAGGTCTACCGTGTGGATGGGCTGCCTAATGCAAAGTCCTGGCCTGGACAACAGGTCTACCCCATGGGTTTGGGACAACAGGTCTAACCCAGGGGCCTGGGACAACTAGGGCCAGGCTGCCGAACACGAGGTCCGGCCTGCGGACAACGGGTCTACCCCAGGCATCGGGGACACCAAGTCTACCCAGTGGATGGGCTGTCTAAGGCGTTCCTGGCCCAGATAAAGGTCTACCCCAGGGGTTTGGGAAAACCGATCTACCGTGTGGATGGGTGGCCTAATGCAGTCCTGGCCTGGACAACAGGTCTACCCCATGGGTTTGGGACAACAGGTCTACCCCACGGGCCTGGGACAACAGGTCTACCCCACGGGCCTGGGACAACAGGTCTACCTCAGACCTCTGGATAACAGGTCTACCCTGAATGGGCTGCTTAATGAGAAGACCAGGACAACAGGTCTACCCCAGGGGCCTGGGAGAACAGGTCTACCCTCGGGCCAGGCTGCCGAACTCGAGGTCCGGCATGGGGAACACAGGTCTACCCAAGGTATCGGGGACACCAGGTCTCCCCTGTGAATGGGCTGCTTAATACGAAGACCAGGACAACAGGTCTACACCAGCGGCCTGGGACAACAGGTCTACCGTGTGGATGGGCTGCCTAATGCAAAGTCCTGGCCTGGACAACAGGTCTACCCCATGGGTTTGGGACAACAGGTCTAACCCAGGGGCCTGGGACAACTAGGGCCAGGCTGCCGAACACGAGGTCCGGCCTGCGGACAACGGGTCTACCCCAGGCATCGGGGACACCAGGTCTACCCAGTGGATGGGCTGTCTAAGGCGTTCCTGGCCCAGATAAAAGGTCTACCCCAGGGGTTTGGGAAAACCGATATACCGTGTGGATGGGTGGCCTAATGCAGTCCTGGCCTGGACAACAAGTCTACCCAAGGGGTTTGGGACAACAGGTCTACCCCATGGGCCGAGGACACAAGGTCTACGCCACGGGCCTGGGACAACAGGTCTACCTCAGGCCTCTGGATAACAGGTCTACCCTGAATGGGCTGCTTAATGAGAAGACCAGGACAACAGGTCTACCCCAGGGGCCTGGGACAACAGGTCTACCCTCAGGCCATGCTGCCGAACTCGAGGTCCGGCATGGGGAACACAGGTCTACCCAAGGTATCGGGGACACCAGGTCTCCCCTGTGAATGGGCTGCTTAATACGAAGACCAGGACAACAGGTCTACACCAGGGGCCTGGGACAATCGGTCTACCCTGTGGATGGGCTGACTAATGCAAAGTCCTGGCCTGGACAACAGGTCTACCCCATGGGTTTGGGACAACAGGTCTACCCCATGGGCCGGGGACACAAGGTCTACCCCATGGGCCTGGGACAACAGGTCTACCTCAGGCCTCTGGATAACAGGTCTACCCTGAATGGGCTGCTTAATGAGAAGACCAGGACAACAGGTCTACCCCAGGGGCCTGGGAGAACAAGTCTACCCTCGGGCCAGGCTGCCGAACTCGAGGTCCGGCATGGGGAACACAGGTCTACCCAAGGTATCGGGGACACCAGGTCTCCCCTGTGAATGGGCTGCTTAATACGAAGACCAGGACAACAGGTCTACACCAGGGGCCTGGGACAATAGGTCTACCCTGTGGATGGGCTGCCTAATGCCAAGTCCTGGCCTGGACAACAGGTCTACCCCATGGGTTTGGGACAACAGGTCTAACCCAGGGGCCTGGGACAACTAGGGCCAGGCTGCCGAACACGAGGTCCGGCCTGCGGACAACGGGTCTACCCCAGGCATCGGGGACACCAAGTCTACCCAGTGGATGGGCTGTCTAAGGCGTTCCTGGCCCAGATAAAAGGTCTACCCCAGGGGTTTCGGAAAACCGATCTACAGTGTGGATGGGTGGCCTAATGCAGTCCTGGCCTGGACAACAGGTCTACCCAAGGGGTTTGGGACAACAGGTCTACCCCATGGGCCGAGGACACAAGGTCTACCCCACGGGCCTGGGACAACAGGTCTACCTCAGGCCTCTGGATAACAGGTCTACCCTGAATGGGCTGCTTAATGAGAAGACCAGGACAACAGGTCTACCCCAGGGGCCTGGGAGAACAGGTCTACCCCAGGGCCATGCTGCCGAACTCGAGGTCCGGCATGGGGAACACAGGTCTACCCAAGGTATCAGGAACACCAGGCCTCCCCTGTGAATGGGCTGCTTAATATGAAGACCAGGACAACAGGTCTACACCAGGGGCCTTGGACAACAGGTCTACCGTGTGGATGGGCTGCCTAATGCCAAGTCCTGGCCTGGACAACAGGTCTACCCCATGGGCCGAGGACACAAGGTCTACCCCACGGGCCTGGGACAACAGGTCTACCTCAGGCCTCTGGATAACAGGTCTACCCTGAATGGGCTGCTTAATGAGAAGACCAGGACAACAGGTCTACCCCAGGGGCCTGGGAGAACAGGTCTACCCTCGGGCCAGGCTGCCGAACTCGAGGTCCGGCATGGGGAACACAGGTCTACCCAAGGTATCGGGGACACCAGGTCTACCCAAGGTATCGGGGACACCAGCTCGCTCTTCTCACAGGAGGGCCTGTGAATGGGCTGCTTAATACGAAGACCAGGACAACAGGTCTACACCAGGGGCCTGGGACAATAGGTCTACCCTGTGGATGGGCTGCCTAATGCCAAGTCCTGGCCTGGACAACAGGTCTACCCCATGGGTTTGGGACAACAGGTCTACCCCAGGGGCCTGGGACAACAGGTCTACCCTCCGGCCATGCTGCCGAACTCGAGGTCCGGCATGGGGAACACAGGTCTACCCAAGGTATCGGGGACACCAGGTCTCCCCTGTGAATGGGCTGCTTAATACGAAGACCAGGACAACAGGTCTACACCAGGGGCCTGGGACAATAGGTCTACCCTGTGGATGGGCTGCCTAATGCCAAGTCCTGGCCTGGACACCAGGTCTACCCCATGGGTTTGGGACAACAGGTCTAACCCAGGGGCCTGGGACAAGAGGTCTACACTAGGGCCAGGCTGCCGAACACGAGGTCCGGCCTGCGGACAACGGGTCTACCCCAGGCATCGGGGACACCAGGTCTACCCAGTGGATGGGCTGTTTAAGGCGTTCCTGGCCCAGATAAAAGGTCTACCCCAGGGGTTTCGGAAAACCGATCTACAGTGTGGATGGGTGGCCTAATGCAGTCCTGGCCTGGACAACAGGTCTACCCAAGGGGTTTGGGACAACAGGTCTACCCCATGGGCCGGGGACACAAGGTCTACGCCACGGGCCTGGGACAACAGGTCTACCTCAGGCCTCTGGATAACAGGTCTACCCTGAATGGGCTGCTTAATGAGAAGACCAGGACAACAGGTCTACCCCAGGGGCCTGGGAGAACAGGTCTACCCTCGGGCCAGGCTGCCGAACTCGAGGTCCGGCATGGGGAACACAGGTCTACCCAAGGTATCGGGGACACCAGGTCTCCCCTGTGAATGGGCTGCTTAATACGAAGACCAGGACAACAGGTCTACACCAGGGGCCTGGGACAACAGGTCTACCGTGTGGATGGGCTGCCTAATGCAAAGTCCTGGCCTGGACAACAGGTCTACCCCATGGGTTTGGGACAACAGGTCTAACCCAGGGGCCTGGGACAACTAGGGCCAGGCTGCCGAACACGAGGTCCGGCCTGCGGACAACGGGTCTACCCCAGGCATCGGGGACACCAAGTCTACCCAGTGGATGGGCTGTCTAAGGCGTTCCTGGCCCAGATAAAGGTCTACCCCAGGGGTTTGGGAAAACCGATCTACCGTGTGGATGGGTGGCCTAATGCAGTCCTGGCCTGGACAACAGGTCTAACCCATGGGTTTGGGACAACAGGTCTACCCCACGGGCCTGGGACAACAGGTCTACCCCACGGGCCTGGGACAACAGGTCTACCTCAGACCTCTGGATAACAGGTCTACCCTGAATGGGCTGCTTAATGAGAAGACCAGGACAACAGGTCTACCCCAGGGGCCTGGGAGAACAGGTCTACCCTCGGGCCAGGCTGCCGAACTCGAGGTCCGGCATGGGGAACACAGGTCTACCCAAGGTATCGGGGACACCAGGTCTCCCCTGTGAATGGGCTGCTTAATACGAAGACCAGGACAACAGGTCTACATCAGGGGCCTGGGACAACAGGTCTACCGTGTGGATGGGCTGCCTAATGCAAAGTCCTGGCCTGGACAACAGGTCTACCCCATGGGTTTGGGACAACAGGTCTAACCCAGGGGCCTGGGACAACTAGGGCCAGGCTGCCGAACACGAGGTCCGGCCTGCGGACAACGGGTCTACCCCAGGCATCGGGGACACCAAGTCTACCCAGTGGATGGGCTGTCTAAGGCGTTCCTGGCCCAGATAAAAGGTCTACCCCAGGGGTTTCGGAAAACCGATCTACAGTGTGGATGGGTGGCCTAATGCAGTCCTGGCCTGGACAACAGGTCTACCCAAGGGGTTTGGGACAACAGGTCTACCCCATGGGCCGAGGACACAAGGTCTACCCCACGGGCCTGGGACAACAGGTCTACCTCAGGCCTCTGGATAACAGGTCTACCCTGAATGGGCTGCTTAATGAGAAGACCAGGACAACAGGTCTACCCCAGGGGCCTGGGAGAACAGGTCTACCCCAGGGCCATGCTGCCGAACTCGAGGTCCGGCATGGGGAACACAGGTCTACCCAAGGTATCAGGAACACCAGGCCTCCCCTGTGAATGGGCTGCTTAATATGAAGACCAGGACAACAGGTCTACACCAGGGGCCTTGGACAACAGGTCTACCGTGTGGATGGGCTGCCTAATGCCAAGTCCTGGCCTGGACAACAGGTCTACCCCATGGGCCGAGGACACAAGGTCTACCCCACGGGCCTGGGACAACAGGTCTACCTCAGGCCTCTGGATAACAGGTCTACCCTGAATGGGCTGCTTAATGAGAAGACCAGGACAACAGGTCTACCCCAGGGGCCTGGGAGAACAGGTCTACCCTCGGGCCAGGCTGCCGAACTCGAGGTCCGGCATGGGGAACACAGGTCTACCCAAGGTATCGGGGACACCAGGTCTCCCCTGTGAATGGGCTGCTTAATACGAAGACCAGGACAACAGGTCTACACCAGGGGCCTGGGACAACAGGTCTACCGTGTGGATGGGCTGCCTAATGCAAAGTCCTGGCCTGGACAACAGGTCTACCCCATGGGTTTGGGACAACAGGTCTAACCCAGGGGCCTGGGACAACTAGGGCCAGGCTGCCGAACACGAGGTCCGGCCTGCGGACAACGGGTCTACCCCAGGCATCGGGGACACCAAGTCTACCCAGTGGATGGGCTGTCTAAGGCGTTCCTGGCCCAGATAAAGGTCTACCCCAGGGGTTTGGGAAAACCGATCTACCGTGTGGATGGGTGGCCTAATGCAGTCCTGGCCTGGACAACAGGTCTACCCCATGGGTTTGGGACAACAGGTCTACCCCACGGGCCTGGGACAACAGGTCTACCCCACGGGCCTGGGACAACAGGTCTACCTCAGACCTCTGGATAACAGGTCTACCCTGAATGGGCTGCTTAATGAGAAGACCAGGACAACAGGTCTACCCCAGGGGCCTGGGAGAACAGGTCTACCCTCGGGCCAGGCTGCCGAACTCGAGGTCCGGCATGGGGAACACAGGTCTACCCAAGGTATCGGGGACACCAGGTCTCCCCTGTGAATGGGCTGCTTAATACGAAGACCAGGACAACAGGTCTACATCAGGGGCCTGGGACAACAGGTCTACCGTGTGGATGGGCTGCCTAATGCAAAGTCCTGGCCTGGACAACAGGTCTACCCCATGGGTTTGGGACAACAGGTCTAACCCAGGGGCCTGGGACAACTAGGGCCAGGCTGCCGAACACGAGGTCCGGCCTGCGGACAACGGGTCTACCCCAGGCATCGGGGACACCAAGTCTACCCAGTGGATGGGCTGTCTAAGGCGTTCCTGGCCCAGATAAAAGGTCTACCCCAGGGGTTTCGGAAAACCGATCTACAGTGTGGATGGGTGGCCTAATGCAGTCCTGGCCTGGACAACAGGTCTACCCAAGGGGTTTGGGACAACAGGTCTACCCCATGGGCCGAGGACACAAGGTCTACCCCACGGGCCTCGGACAACAGGTCTACCTCAGGCCTCTGGATAACAGGTCTACCCTGAATGGGCTGCTTAATGAGAAGACCAGGACAACAGGTCTACCCCAGGGGCCTGGGAGAACAGGTCTACCCCAGGGCCATGCTGCCGAACTCGAGGTCCGGCATGGGGAACACAGGTCTACCCAAGGTATCAGGAACACCAGGCCTCCCCTGTGAATGGGCTGCTTAATATGAAGACCAGGACAACAGGTCTACACCAGGGGCCTTGGACAACAGGTCTACCGTGTGGATGGGCTGCCTAATGCCAAGTCCTGGCCTGGACAACAGGTCTACCCCATGGGCCGAGGACACAAGGTCTACCCCACGGGCCTGGGACAACAGGTCTACCTCAGGCCTCTGGATAACAGGTCTACCCTGAATGGGCTGCTTAATGAGAAGACCAGGACAACAGGTCTACCCCAGGGGCCTGGGAGAACAGGTCTACCCTCGGGCCAGGCTGCCGAACTCGAGGTCCGGCATGGGGAACACAGGTCTACCCAAGGTATCGGGGACACCAGGTCTCCCCTGTGAATGGGCTGCTTAATACGAAGACCAGGACAACAGGTCTACACCAGGGGCCTGGGACAACAGGTCTACCGTGTGGATGGGCTGCCTAATGCAAAGTCCTGGCCTGGACAACAGGTCTACCCCATGGGTTTGGGACAACAGGTCTAACCCAGGGGCCTGGGACAACTAGGGCCAGGCTGCCGAACACGAGGTCCGGCCTGCGGACAACGGGTCTACCCCAGGCATCGGGGACACCAAGTCTACCCAGTGGATGGGCTGTCTAAGGCGTTCCTGGCCCAGATAAAGGTCTACCCCAGGGGTTTGGGAAAACCGATCTACCGTGTGGATGGGTGGCCTAATGCAGTCCTGGCCTGGACAACAGGTCTACCCCATGGGTTTGGGACAACAGGTCTACCCCACGGGCCTGGGACAACAGGTCTACCCCACGGGCCTGGGACAACAGGTCTACCTCAGACCTCTGGATAACAGGTCTACCCTGAATGGGCTGCTTAATGAGAAGACCAGGACAACAGGTCTACCCCAGGGGCCTGGGAGAACAGGTCTACCCTCGGGCCAGGCTGCCGAACTCGAGGTCCGGCATGGGGAACACAGGTCTACCCAAGGTATCGGGGACACCAGGTCTCCCCTGTGAATGGGCTGCTTAATACGAAGACCAGGACAACAGGTCTACACCAGCGGCCTGGGACAACAGGTCTACCGTGTGGATGGGCTGCCTAATGCAAAGTCCTGGCCTGGACAACAGGTCTACCCCATGGGTTTGGGACAACAGGTCTAACCCAGGGGCCTGGGACAACTAGGGCCAGGCTGCCGAACACGAGGTCCGGCCTGCGGACAACGGGTCTACCCCAGGCATCGGGGACACCAAGTCTACCCAGTGGATGGGCTGTCTAAGGTGTTCCTGGCCCAGATAAAGGTCTACCCCAGGGGTTTGGGAAAAACGATCTACCGTGTGGATGGGTGGCCTAATGCAGTCCTGGCCTGGACAACACGTCTACCCAAGGGGTTTGGGACAACAGGTCTACCCCATGGGCCGAGGACACAAGGTCTACCCCACGGGCCTCGGACAACAGGTCTACCTCAGGCCTCTGGATAACAGGTCTACCCTGAATGGGCTGCTTAATGAGAAGACCAGGACAACAGGTCTACCCCAGGGGCCTGGGAGAACAGGTCTACCCTCGGGCCAGGCTGCCGAACTCGAGGTCCGGCATGGGGAACACAGGTCTCCCCAAGGTATCGGGGACACCAGGTCTCCCCTGTGAATGGGCTGCTTAATACGAAGACCAGGACAACAGGTCTACACCAGGGGCCTGGGACAATCGGTCTACCCTGTGGATGGGCTGCCTAATGCCAAGTCCTGGCCTGGACAACAGGTCTACCCCATGGGTTTGGGACAACAGGTCTAACCCAGGGGCCTGGGACAACTAGGGCCAGGCTGCCAAACACGAGGTCCGGCCTGCGGACAACGGGTCTACCCCAGGCATCGGGGACACCAGGTCTTCCCAGTGGATGGGCTGTCTAAGGCGTTCCTGGCCCAGATAAAGGTCTACCCCAGGGGTTTGGGAAAACCGATCTACCGTGTGGATGGGTGGCCTAATGCAGTCCTGGCCTGGACAAGAGGTCTACCCCAGCTGTTTGGGACAACAGGTCTACCCCATGGACCGAGGACACAAGGTCTACCCCACGGGCCTGGGACAACAGGTCTACCTCAGGCCTCTGGATAACAGGTCTACCCTGAATGGGCTGCTTAATGAGAAGACCAGGACAACAGGTCTACCCCAGGGGCCTGGGAGAACAGGTCTACCCTCGGGCCAGGCTGCCGAACTCGAGGTCCGGCATGGGGAACACAGGTCTACCCAAGGTATCAGGAACACCAGGCCTCCCCTGTGAATGGGCTGCTTAATATGAAGACCAGGACAACAGGTCTACACCAGGGGCCTGGGACAACAGGTCTACCGTGTGGATGGGCTGCCTAATGCCGTCCTGGCCTGGACAACAGGTCTACCCCATGGGTTTGGGACAACAGGTCTACCCCATGGGCCGGGGACACAAGGTCTACCCCACGGGCCTGGGACAACAGGTCTACCTCAGGCCTCTGGATAACAGGTCTACCCTGAATGGGCTGCTTAATGAGAAGACCAGGACAACAGGTCTACCCCAGGGGCCTGGGAGAACAGGTCTACCCTCGGGCCAGGCTGCCGAACTCGTGGTCCGGCATGGGGAACACAGGTCTACCCAAGGTATCGGGGACACCAGGTCTCCCCTGTGAATGGGCTGCTTAATACGAAGACCAGGACAACAGGTCTACACCAGGGGCCTGGGACAATCGGTCTACCGTGTGGATGGGCTGCCTAATGCCAAGTCCTGGCCTGGACAACAGGTCTACCCCATGGGTTTGGGACAACAGGTCTAACCCAGGGGCCTGGGACAACTAGGGCCAGGCTGCCGAACACGAGGTCCGGCCTGCGGACAACGGGTCTACCCCAGGCATCGGGGACACCAAGTCTACCCAGTGGATGGGCTGTCTAAGGCGTTCCTGGCCCAGATAAAGGTCTACCCCAGGGGTTTGGGAAAACCGATCTACGGTGTGGATGGGTGGCCTACTGCATTCCTGGCCTGGACAACAGGTCTACCCCAGGGGTTTGGGACAACAGGTCTACCCCATGGGCCGAGGACACAAGGTCTACGCCACGGGCCTGGGACAACAGGTCTACCTCAGGCCTCTGGATAACAGGTCTACCCTGAATGGGCTGCTTAATGAGAAGACCAGGACAACAGGTCTACCCCAGGGGCCTGGGAGAACAGGTCTACTCTCAGGCCATGCTGCCGAACTCGAGGTCCGGCATGGGGAACACAGGTCTACCCAAGGTATCGGGGACACCAGGTCTCCCCTGTGAATGGGCTGCTTAATACGAAGACCAGGACAACAGGTCTACACCAGGGGCCTGGGACAATCGGTCTACCCTGTGGATGGGCTGCCTAATGCCAAGTCCTGGCCTGGACAACAGGTCTACCCCATGGGTTTGGGACAACAGGTCTAACCCAGGGGCCTGGGACAACTAGGGCCAGGCTGCCGAACACGAGGTCCGGCCTGCGGACAACGGGTCTACCCCAGGCATCGGGGACACCAAGTCTACCCAGTGGATGGGCTGTCTAAGGCGTTCCTGGCCCAGATAAAAGGTCTACCCCAGGGGTTTGGGAAAACCGATCTACCGTGTGGATGGGTGGCCTAATGCAGTCCTGGCCTGGACAACAAGTCTACCCAAGGGGTTTGGGACAACAGGTCTACCCCATGGGCCGAGGACACAAGGTCTACCCCACGGGCCTGGGACAACAGGTCTACCTCAGGCCTCTGGATAACAGGTCTACCCTGAATGGGCTGCTTAATGAGAAGACCAGGACAACAGGTCTACCCCAGGGGCCTGGGAGAACAGGTCTACCCCAGGGCCATGCTGCCGAACTCGAGGTCCGGCATGGGGAACACAGGTCTACCCAAGGTATCAGGAACACCAGGCCTCCCCTGTGAATGGGCTGCTTAATATGAAGACCAGGACAACAGGTCTACACCAGGGGCCTTGGACAACAGGTCTACCGTGTGGATGGGCTGCCTAATGCCAAGTCCTGGCCTGGACAACAGGTCTACCCCATGCGTTTGTGAAAACAGGTCTACCCCATGGGCCGGGGACACAAGGTCTACCCCACGGGCCTGGGACAACAGGTCTACCTCAGGCCTCTGGATAACAGGTCTACCCTGAATGGGCTGCTTAATGAGAAGACCAGGACAACAGGTCTACCCCAGGGGCCTGGGAGAACAGGTCTACCCCAGGGCCATGCTGCCGAACTCGAGGTCCGGCATGGGGAACACAGGTCTACCCAAGGTATCGGGGACACCAGGTCTCCCCTGTGAATGGGCTGCTTAATACGAAGACCAGGACAACAGGTCTACACCAGGGGCCTGGGACAATCGGTCTACCCTGTGGATGGGCTGCCTAATGCCAAGTCCTGGCCTGGACAACAGGTCTACCCCATGGGTTTGGGACAACAGGTCTAACCCAGGGGCCTGGGACAACTAGGGCCAGGCTGCCGAACACGAGGTCCGGCCTGCGGACAACGGGTCTACCCCAGGCATCGGGGACACCAGGTCTTCCCAGTGGATGGGCTATCTAAGGCGTTCCTGGCCCAGATAAAGGTCTACCCCAGGGGTTTGGGAAAACCGATCTACCGTGTGGATGGGTGGCCTAATGCAGTCCTGGCCTGGACAACAGGTCTACCCCATGGGTTTGGGACAACAGGTCTACCCCACGGGCCTGGGACAACAGGTCTACCCCACTGGCCTGGGACAACAGGTCTACCTCAGGCCTCTGGATAACAGGTCTACCCTGAATGGGCTGCTTAATGAGAAGACCAGGACAACAGGTCTACCCCAGGGGCCTGGGAGAACAGGTCTACCCTCGGGCCAGGCTGCCGAACTCGAGGTCCGGCATGGGGAACACAGGTCTACCCAAGGTATCGGGGACACCAGGTCTCCCCTGTGAATGGGCTGCTTAATACGAAGACCAGGACAACAGGTCTACACCAGGGGCCTGGGACAACAGGTCTACCGTGTGGATGGGCTGCCTAATGCAAAGTCCTGGCCTGGACAACAGGTCTACCCCATGGGTTTGGGACAACAGGTCTAACCCAGGGGCCTGGGACAACTAGGGCCAGGCTGCCGAACACGAGGTCCGGCCTGCGGACAACGGGTCTACCCCAGGCATCGGGGACACCAAGTCTACCCAGTGGATGGGCTGTCTAAGGCGTTCCTGGCCCAGATAAAGGTCTACCCCAGGGGTTTGGGAAAACCGATCTACCGTGTGGATGGGTGGCCTAATGCAGTCCTGGCCTGGACAACACGTCTACCCAAGGGGTTTGGGACAACAGGTCTACCCCATGGGCCGAGGACACAAGGTCTACCCCACGGGCCTGGGACAACAGGTCTACCTCAGGCCTCTGGATAACAGGTCTACCCTGAATGGGCTGCTTAATGAGAAGACCAGGACAACAGGTCTACCCCAGGGGCCTGGGAGAACAGGTCTACCCCAGGGCCATGCTGCCGAACTCGAGGTCCGGCATGGGGAACACAGGTCTACCCAAGGTATCGGGGACACCAGGTCTCCCCTGTGAATGGGCTGCTTAATACGAAGACCAGGACAACAGGTCTACACCAGGGGCCTGGGACAATCGGTCTACCCTGTGGATGGGCTGCCTAATGCCAAGTCCTGGCCTGGACAACAGGTCTACCCCATGGGTTTGGGACAACAGGTCTAACCCAGGGGCCTGGGACAACTAGGGCCAGGCTGCCGAACACGAGGTCCGGCCTGCGGACAACGGGTCTACCCCAGGCATCGGGGACACCAGGTCTTCCCAGTGGATGGGCTATCTAAGGCGTTCCTGGCCCAGATAAAGGTCTACCCCAGGGGTTTGGGAAAACCGATCTACCGTGTGGATGGGTGGCCTAATGCAGTCCTGGCCTGGACAACAGGTCTACCCCATGGGTTTGGGACAACAGGTCTACCCCACGGGCCTGGGACAACAGGTCTACCCCACTGGCCTGGGACAACAGGTCTACCTCAGACCTCTGGATAACAGGTCTACCCTGAATGGGCTGCTTAATGAGAAGACCAGGACAACAGGTCTACCCCAGGGGCCTGGGAGAACAGGTCTACCCTCGGGCCAGGCTGCCGAACTCGAGGTCCGGCATGGGGAACACAGGTCTACCCAAGGTATCGGGGACACCAGGTCTCCCCTGTGAATGGGCTGCTTAATACGAAGACCAGGACAACAGGTCTACACCAGGGGCCTGGGACAACAGGTCTACCGTGTGGATGGGCTGCCTAATGCAAAGTCCTGGCCTGGACAACAGGTCTACCCCATGGGTTTGGGACAACAGGTCTAACCCAGGGGCCTGGGACAACTAGGGCCAGGCTGCCGAACACGAGGTCCGGCCTGCGGACAACGGGTCTACCCCAGGCATCGGGGACACCAAGTCTACCCAGTGGATGGGCTGTCTAAGGCGTTCCTGGCCCAGATAAAGGTCTACCCCAGGGGTTAGGGAAAACCGATCTACCGTGTGGATGGGTGGCCTAATGCAGTCCTGGCCTGGACAACACGTCTACCCAAGGGGTTTGGGACAACAGGTCTACCCCATGGGCCGAGGACACAAGGTCTACCCCACGGGCCTGGGACAACAGGTCTACCTCAGGCCTCTGGATAACAGGTCTACCCTGAATGGGCTGCTTAATGAGAAGACCAGGACAACAGGTCTACCCCAGGGGCCTGGGAGAACAGGTCTACCCTCGGGCCAGGCTGCCGAACTCGAGGTCCGGCATGGGGAACACAGGTCTACCCAAGGTATCAGGAACACCAGGCCTCCCCTGTGAATGGGCTGCTTAATATGAAGACCAGGACAACAGGTCTACACCAGGGGCCTTGGACAACAGGTCTACCGTGTGGATGGGCTGCCTAATGCCAAGTCCTGGCCTGGACAACAGGTCTACCCCAGGGCTTTGGGACAACAGGTCTACCCCATGGGCCGGGGACACAAGGTCTACCCCACGGGCCTGGGACAACAGGTCTACCTCAGGCCTCTGGATAACAGGTCTACCCTGAATGGGCTGCTTAATGAGAAGACCAGGACAACAGGTCTACCCCAGGGGCCTGGGAGAACAGGTCTACCCTCGGGCCAGGCTGCCGAACTCGAGGTCCGGCATGGGGAACACAGGTCTACCCAAGGTATCGGGGACACCAGGTCTCCCCTGTGAATGGGCTGCTTAATACGAAGACCAGGACAACAGGTCTACACCAGGGGCCTGGGACAATCGGTCTACCCTGTGGATGGGCTGACTAATGCCAAGTCCTGGCCTGGACAACAGGTCTACCCCATGGGTTTGGGACAACAGGTCTAACCCAGGGGCCTGGGACAACTAGGGCCAGGCTGCCGAACACGAGGTCCGGCCTGCGGACAACGGGTCTACCCCAGGCATCGGGGACACCAGGTCTTCCCAGTGGATGGGCTATCTAAGGCGTTCCTGGCCCAGATAAAGGTCTACCCCAGGGGTTTGGGAAAACCGATCTACCGTGTGGATGGGTGGCCTAATGCAGTCCTGGCCTGGACAACAGGTCTACCCCATGGGTTTGGGACAACAGGTCTACCCCACGGGCCTGGGACAACAGGTCTACCCCACGGGCCTGGGACAACAGGTCTACCTCAGACCTCTGGATAACAGGTCTACCCTGAATGGGCTGCTTAATGAGAAGACCAGGACAACAGGTCTACCCCAGGGGCCTGGGAGAACAGGTCTACCCTCGGGCCAGGCTGCCGAACTCGAGGTCCGGCATGGGGAACACAGGTCTACCCAAGGTATCGGGGACACCAGGTCTCCCCTGTGAATGGGCTGCTTAATACGAAGACCAGGACAACAGGTCTACACCAGGGGCCTGGGACAATCGGTCTACCCTGTGGATGGGCTGACTAATGCCAAGTCCTGGCCTGGACAACAGGTCTACCCCATGGGTTTGGGACAACAGGTCTAACCCAGGGGCCTGGGACAACTAGGGCCAGGCTGCCGAACACGAGGTCCGGCCTGCGGACAACGGGTCTACCCCAGGCATCGGGGACACCAGGTCTTCCCAGTGGATGGGCTATCTAAGGCGTTCCTGGCCCAGATAAAGGTCTACCCCAGGGGTTTGGGAAAACCGATCTACCGTGTGGATGGGTGGCCTAATGCAGTCCTGGCCTGGACAACAGGTCTACCCCATGGGTTTGGGACAACAGGTCTACCCCACGGGCCTGGGACAACAGGTCTACCCCACGGGCCTGGGACAACAGGTCTACCTCAGACCTCTGGATAACAGGTCTACCCTGAATGGGCTGCTTAATGAGAAGACCAGGACAACAGGTCTACCCCAGGGGCCTGGGAGAACAGGTCTACCCTCGGGCCAGGCTGCCGAACTCGAGGTCCGGCATGGGGAACACAGGTCTACCCAAGGTATCGGGGACACCAGGTCTCCCCTGTGAATGGGCTGCTTAATACGAAGACCAGGACAACAGGTCTACACCAGGGGCCTGGGACAACAGGTCTACCGTGTGGATGGGCTGCCGAATGCAAAGTCCTGGCCTGGACAACAGGTCTACCCCATGGGTTTGGGACAACAGGTCTAACCCAGGGGCCTGGGACAACTAGGGCCAGGCTGCCGAACACGAGGTCCGGCCTGCGGACAACGGGTCTACCCCAGGCATCGGGGACACCAAGTCTACCCAGTGGATGGGCTGTCTAAGGCGTTCCTGGCCCAGATAAAGGTCTACGCCAGGGGTTTGGGAAAACCGATCTACCGTGTGGATGGGTGGCCTAATGCAGTCCTGGCCTGGACAACAGGTCTACCCCAGGGGTTTGGGACAACAGGTCTACCCCATGGGCCGAGGACACAAGGTCTACGCCACGGGCCTGGGACAACAGGTCTACCTCAGGCCTCTGGATAACAGGTCTACCCTGAATGGGCTGCTTAATGAGAAGACCAGGACAACAGGTCTACCCCAGGGGCCTGGGAGAACAGGTCTACCCCAGGGCCATGCTGCCGAACTCGAGGTCCGGCATGGGGAACACAGGTCTACCCAAGGTATCGGGGACACCAGGTCTCCCCTGTGAATGGGCTGCTTAATACGAAGACCAGGACAACAGGTCTACACCAGGGGCCTGGGACAATCGGTCTACCCTGTGGATGGGCTGCCTAATGCCAAGTCCTGGCCTGGACAACAGGTCTACCCCATGGGTTTGGGACAACAGGTCTACCCCATGGGCCGGGGACACAAGGTCTACCCCATGGGCCTGGGACAACAGGTCTACCTCTGGCCTCTGGATAACAGGTCTACCCTGAATGGGCTGCTTAATGAGAAGACCAGGACAACAGGTCTACCCCAGGGGCCTGGGAGAACAAGTCTACCCTCGGGCCAGGCTGCCGAACTCGAGGTCCGGCATGGGGAACACAGGTCTACCCAAGGTATCGGGGACACCAGGTCTCCCCGGTGAATGGGCTGCTTAATACGAAGACCAGGACAACAGGTCTACACCAGGGGCCTGGGACAATAGGTCTACCCTGTGGATGGGCTGCCTAATGCCAAGTCCTGGCCTGGACAACAGGTCTACCCCATGGGTTTGGGACAACAGGTCTAACCCAGGGGCCTGGGACAACTAGGGCCAGGCTGCCGAACACGAGGTCCGGCCTGCGGACAACGGGTCTACCCCAGGCATCGGGGACACCAGGTCTACCCAGTGGATGGGCTGTCTAAGGCGTTCCTGGCCCAGATAAAAGGTCTACCCCAGGGGTTTCGTAAAACCGATCTACCGTGTGGATGGGTGGCCTAATGCAGTCCTGGCCTGGACAACAGGTCTACCCCACGGGTTTGGGACAACAGGTCTACCCCATGGGCCGAGGACACAAGGTCTACCCCACGGGCCTGGGACAACAGGTCTACCTCAGGCCTCTGGATAACAGGTCTACCCTGAATGGGCTGCTTAATGAGAAGACCAGGACAACAGGTCTACCCCAGGGGCCTGGGACAACAGGTCTACCCTCGGGCCAGGCTGCCGAACTCGAGGTCCGGCATGGGGAACACAGGTCTCCCCAAGGTATCGGGGACACCAGGTCTCCCCTGTGAATGGGCTGCTTAATACGAAGACCAGGACAACAGGTCTACACCAGGGGCCTGGGACAATCGGTCTACCCTGTGGATGGGCTGACTAATGCCAAGTCCTGGCCTGGACAACAGGTCTACCCCATGGGTTTGGGACAACAGGTCTACCCCATGGGCCGGGGACACAAGGTCTACCCCATGGGCCTGGGACAACAGGTCTACCTCTGGCCTCTGGATAACAGGTCTACCCTGAATGGGCTGCTTAATGAGAAGACCAGGACAACAGGTCTACCCCAGGGGCCTGGGAGAACAAGTCTACCCTCGGGCCAGGCTGCCGAACTCGAGGTCCGGCATGGGGAACACAGGTCTACCCAAGGTATCGGGGACACCAGGTCTCCCCGGTGAATGGGCTGCTTAATACGAAGACCAGGACAACAGGTCTACACCAGGGGCCTGGGACAATAGGTCTACCCTGTGGATGGGCTGCCTAATGCCAAGTCCTGGCCTGGACAACAGGTCTACCCCATGGGTTTGGGACAACAGGTCTAACCCAGGGGCCTGGGACAACTAGGGCCAGGCTGCCGAACACGAGGTCCGGCCTGCGGACAACGGGTCTACCCCAGGCATCGGGGACACCAGGTCTACCCAGTGGATGGGATGTCTAAGGCGTTCCTGGCCCAGATAAAAGGTCTACCCCAGGGGTTTCGTAAAACCGATCTACCGTGTGGATGGGTGGCCTAATGCAGTCCTGGCCTGGACAACAGGTCTACCCCACGGGTTTGGGACAACAGGTCTACCCCATGGGCCGAGGACACAAGGTCTACCCCACGGGCCTGGGACAACAGGTCTACCTCAGGCCTCTGGATAACAGGTCTACCCTGAATGGGCTGCTTAATGAGAAGACCAGGACAACAGGTCTACCCCAGGGGCCTGGGACAACAGGTCTACCCTCGGGCCAGGCTGCCGAACTCGAGGTCCGGCATGGGGAACACAGGTCTCCCCAAGGTATCGGGGACACCAGGTCTCCCCTGTGAATGGGCTGCTTAATACGAAGACCAGGACAACAGGTCTACACCAGGGGCCTGGGACAATCGGTCTACCCTGTGGATGGGCTGCCTAATGCCAAGTCCTGGCCTGGACAACAGGTCTACCCCATGGGTTTGGGACAACAGGTCTAACCCAGGGGCCTGGGACAACTAGGGCCAGGCTGCCAAACACGAGGTCCGGCCTGCGGACAACGGGTCTACCCCAGGCATCGGGGACACCAGGTCTTCCCAGTGGATGGGCTGTCTAAGGCGTTCCTGGCCCAGATAAAAGGTCTACCCCAGGGGTTTGGGAAAACCGATCTACCGTGTGGATGGGTGGCCTAATGCAGTCCTGGCCTGGACAAGAGGTCTACCCCAGGGGTTTGGGACAACAGGTCTACCCCATGGGCCGAGGACACAAGGTCTACCCCACGGGCCTGGGACAACAGGTCTACCTCAGGCCTCTGGATAACAGGTCTACCCTGAATGGGCTGCTTAATGAGAAGACCAGGACAACAGGTCTACCCCAGGGGCCTGGGAGAACAGGTCTACCCTCGGGCCAGGCTGCCGAACTCGAGGTCCGGCATGGGGAACACAGGTCTACCCAAGGTATCAGGAACACCAGGCCTCCCCTGTGAATGGGCTGCTTAATATGAAGACCAGGACAACAGGTCTACACCAGGGGCCTGGGACAACAGGTCTACCATGTGGATGGGCTGCCTAATGCCGCCCTGGCCTGGACAACAGGTCTACCCCAGGGCTTTGGGACAACAGGTCTACCCCATGGGCCGAGGACACAAGGTCTACCCCACGGGTCTGGGACAACAGGTCTACCTCAGGCCTCTGGATAACAGGTCTACCCTGAATGGGCTGCTTAATGAGAAGACCAGGACAACAGGTCTACCCCAGGGGCCTGGGAGAACAGGTCTACCCTCGGGCCAGGCTGCCGAACTCGTGGTCCGGCATGGGGAACACAGGTCTACCCAAGGTATCGGGGACACCAGGTCTCCCCTGTGAATGGGCTGCTTAATACGAAGACCAGGACAACAGGTCTACACCAGGGGCCTGGGACAATAGGTCTACCCTGTGGATGGGCTGCCTAATGCCAAGTCCTGGCCTGGACAACAGGTCTACCCCATGGGTTTGGGACAACAGGTCTAACCCAGGGGCCTGGGACAACTAGGGCCAGGCTGCCGAACACGAGGTCCGGCCTGCGGACAACGGGTCTACCCCAGGCATCGGGGACACCAAGTCTACCCAGTGGATGGGCTGTCTAAGGCGTTCCTGGCCCAGATAAAGGTCTACCCCAGGGGTTTGGGAAAAACGATCTACCGTGTGGATGGGTGGCCTAATGCAGTCCTGGCCTGGACAACAAGTCTACCCAAGGGGTTTGGGACAACAGGTCTACCCCATGGGCCGAGGACACAAGGTCTACCCCACGGGCCTGGGACAACAGGTCTACCTCAGGCCTCTGGATAACAGGTCTACCCTGAATGGGCTGCTTAATGAGAAGACCAGGACAACAGGTCTACCCCAGGGGCCTGGGAGAACAGGTCTACCCCAGGGCCATGCTGCCGAACTCGAGGTCCGGCATGGGGAACACAGGTCTACCCAAGGTATCAGGAACACCAGGCCTCCCCTGTGAATGGGCTGCTTAATATGAAGACCAGGACAACAGGTCTACACCAGGGGCCTTGGACAACAGGTCTACCGTGTGGATGGGCTGCCTAATGCCAAGTCCTGGCCTGGACAACAGGTCTACCCCATGGGCCGGGGACACAAGGTCTACCCCACGGGCCTGGGACAACAGGTCTACCTCAGGCCTCTGGATAACAGGTCTACCCTGAATGGGCTGCTTAATGAGAAGACCAGGACAACAGGTCTACCCCAGGGGCCTGGGAGAACAAGTCTACCCTCGGGCCAGGCTGCCGAACTCGAGGTCCGGCATGGGGAACACAGGTCTACCCAAGGTATCGGGGACACCAGGTCTCCCCTGTGAATGGGCTGCTTAATAAGAAGACCAGGACAACAGGTCTACACCAGGGGCCTGGGACAATAGGTCTACCCTGTGGATGGGCTGCCTAATGCCAAGCCCTGGCCTGGACAACAGGTCTACCCCATGGGTTTGGGACAACAGGTCTACCCCAGGGGCCTGGGACAACAGGTCTACCCTCAGGCCATGCTGCCGAACTCGAGGTCCGGCATGGGGAACACAGGTCTACCCAAGGTATCGGGGACACCAGGTCTCCCCTGTGAATGGGCTGCTTAATACGAAGACCAGGACAACAGGTCTACACCAGGGGCCTGGGACAATAGGTCTACCCTGTGGATGGGCTGCCTAATGCCAAGTCCTGGCCTGGACACCAGGTCTACCCCATGGGTTTGGGACAACAGGTCTACCCCATGGGCCGAGGACACAAGGTCTACCCCACGGGCCTGGGACAACAGGTCTACCTCAGGCCTCTGGATAACAGGTCTACCCTGAATGGGCTGCTTAATGAGAAGACCAGGACAACAGGTCTACCCCAGGGGCCTGGGAGAACAGGTCTACCCTCGGGCCAGGCTGCCGAACTCGAGGTCCGGCATGGGGAACACAGGTCTACCCAAGGTATCGGGGACACCAGGTCTCCCCTGTGAATGGGCTGCTTAATACGAAGACCAGGACAACAGGTCTACACCAGGGGCCTGGGACAATAGGTCTACCGTGTGGATGGGCTGCCTAATGCCAAGTCCTGGCCTGGACAACAGGTCTACCCCATGGGTTTGGGACAGCAGGTCTAACCCAGGGGCCTGGGACAACTAGGGCCAGGCTGCCGAACACGAGGTCCGGCCTGCGGACAACGGGTCTACCCCAGGCATCGGGGACACCAAGTCTACCCAGTGGATGGGCTGTCTAAGGCGTTCCTGGCCCAGATAAAGGTCTACCCCAGGGGTTTCGTAAAACCGATCTACCGTGTGGATGGGTGGCCTAATGCAGTCCTGGCCTGGACAACAGGTCTACCCCACGGGTTTGGGACAACAGGTCTACCCCATGGGCCGAGGACACAAGGTCTACCCCACGGGCCTGGGACAACAGGTCTACCTAAGGCCTCTGGATAACAGGTCTACCCTGAATGGGCTGCTTAATGAGAAGACCAGGACAACAGGTCTACCCCAGGGGCCTGGGACAACAGGTCTACCCTCAGGCCATGCTGCCGAACTCGAGGTCCGGCATGGGGAACAGAGGTCTACCCAAGGTATCGGGGACACCAGGTCTCCCCTGTGAATGGGCTGCTTAATACGAAGACCAGGACAACAGGTCTACACCAGGGGCCTGGGACAATCGGTCTACCCTGTGGATGGGCTGCCTAATGCCAAGTCCTGGCCTGGACAACAGGTCTACCCCATGGGTTTGGGACAACAGGTCTAACCCAGGGGCCTGGGACAACTAGGGCCAGGCTGCCGAACACGAGGTCCGGCCTGCGGACAACGGGTCTACCCCAGGCATCGGGGACACCAGGTCTTCCCAGTGGATGGGCTGTCTAAGGCGTTCCTGGCCCAGATAAAAGGTCTACCCCAGGGGTTTGGGAAAAACGATCTACTGTGTGGATGGGTGGCCTAATGCAGTCCTGGCCTGGACAACAGGTCTACCCCATGGGTTTGGGACAACAGGTCTACCCCATGGGCCGAGGACACAAGGTCTACCCCACGGGCCTGGGACAACAGGTCTACCTCAGGCCTCTGGATAACAGGTCTACCCTGAATGGGCTGCTTAATGAGAAGACCAGGACAACAGGTCTACCCCAGGGGCCTGGGAGAACAGGTCTACCCTCGGGCCAGGCTGCCGAACTCGAGGTCCGGCATGGGGAACACAGGTCTACCCAAGGTATCGGGGACACCAGGTCTCCCCTGTGAATGGGCTGCTTAATACGAAGACCAGGACAACAGGTCTACACCAGGGGCCTGGGACAATAGGTCTACCGTGTGGATGGGCTGCCTAATGCCAAGTCCTGGCCTGGACAACAGGTCTACCCCATGGGTTTGGGACAGCAGGTCTAACCCAGGGGCCTGGGACAACTAGGGCCAGGCTGCCGAACACGAGGTCCGGCCTGCGGACAACGGGTCTACCCCAGGCATCGGGGACACCAAGTCTACCCAGTGGATGGGCTGTCTAAGGCGTTCCTGGCCCAGATAAAGGTCTACCCCAGGGGTTTCGTAAGACCGATCTACCGTGTGGATGGGTGGCCTAATGCAGTCCTGGCCTGGACAACAGGTCTACCCCACGGGTTTGGGACAACAGGTCTACCCCATGGGCCGAGGACACAAGGTCTACGCCACGGGCCTGGGACAACAGGTCTACCTCAGGCCTCTGGATAACAGGTCTACCCTGAATGGGCTGCTTAATGAGAAGACCAGGACAACAGGTCTACCCCAGGGGCCTGGGAGAACAGGTCTACCCTCGGGCCAGGCTGCCGAACTCGAGGTCCGGCATGGGGAACACAGGTCTACCCAAGGTATCGGGGACACCAGGTCTCCCCTGTGAATGGGCTGCTTAATACGAAGACCAGGACAACAGGTCTACACCAGGGGCCTGGGACAATAGGTCTACCCTGTGGATGGGCTGCCTAATGCCAAGTCCTGGCCTGGACAACAGGTCTACCCCATGGGTTTGGGACAACAGGTCTAACCCAGGGGCCTGGGACAACTAGGGCCAGGCTGCCGAACACGAGGTCCGGCCTGCGGACAACGGGTCTACCCCAGGCATCGGGGACACCAAGTCTACCCAGTGGATGGGCTGTCTAAGGCGTTCCTGGCCCAGATAAAGGTCTACCCCAGGGGTTTGGGAAAACCGATCTACCGTGTGGATGGGTGGCCTAATGCAGTCCTGGCCTGGACAACAGGTCTACCCAAGGGGTTTGGGACAACAGGTCTACCCCATGGGCCGAGGACACAAGGTCTACCCCACGGGCCTGGGACAACAGGTCTACCTCAGGCCTCTGGATAACAGGTCTACCCTGAATGGGCTGCTTAATGAGAAGACCAGGATAACAGGTCCACCCCAGGGGCCTGGGACAACAGGTCTACCCTCAGGCCATGCTGCCGAACTCGAGGTCCGGCATGGGGAACACAGGTCTACCCAAGGTATCGGGGACACCAGGTCTCCCCTGTGAATGGGCTGCTTAATACGAAGACCAGGACAACAGGTCTACACCAGGGGCCTGGGACAATCGGTCTACCCTGTGGATGGGCTGACTAATGCCAAGTCCTGGCCTGGACAACAGGTCTACCCCATGGGTTTGGGACAACAGGTCTACCCCATGGGCCGGGGACACAAGGTCTACCCCATGGGCCTGGGACAACAGGTCTACCTCAGGCCTCTGGATAACAGGTCTACCCTGAATGGGCTGCTTAATGAGAAGACCAGGACAACAGGTCTACCCCAGGGGCCTGGGAGAACAAGTTACCCTCGGGCCAGGCTGCCGAACTCGAGGTCCGGCATGGGGAACACAGGTCTACCCAAGGTATCGGGGACACCAGGTCTCCCCTGTGAATGGGCTGCTTAATACGAAGACCAGGACAACAGGTCTACACCAGGGGCCTGGGACGATAGGTCTACCCTGTGGATGGGCTGCCTAATGCCAAGTCCTGGCCTGGACAACAGGTCTACCCCATGGGTTTGGGACAACAGGTCTAATCCAGGGGCCTGGGACAACTAGGGCCAGGCTGCCGAACACGAGGTCCGGCCTGCGGACAACGGGTCTACCCCAGGCATCGGGGACACCAGGTCTACCCAGTGGATGGGCTGTCTAAGGCGTTCCTGGCCCAGATAAAAGGTCTACCCCAGGGGTTTCGTAAAACCGATCTACCGTGTGGATGGGTGGCCTAATGCAGTCCTGGCCTGGACAAGAGGTCTACCCCACGGGTTTGGGACAACAGGTCTACCCCATGGGCCGAGGACACAAGGTCTACCCCACGGGCCTGGGACAACAGGTCTACCTCAGGCCTCTGGATAACAGGTCTACCCTGAATGGGCTGCTTAATGAGAAGACCAGGACAACAGGTCTACCCCAGGGGCCTGGGAGAACAGGTCTACCCTCGGGCCAGGCTGCCGAACTCGAGGTCCGGCATGGGGAACACAGGTCTACCCAAGGTATCAGGAACACCAGGCCTCCCCTGTGAATGGGCTGCTTAATATGAAGACCAGGACAACAGGTCTACACCAGGGGCCTGGGACAACAGGTCTACCGTGTGGATGGGCTGCCTAATGCCGTCCTGGCCTGGACAACAGGTCTACCCCAGGGCTTTGGGACAACAGGTCTACCCCATGGGCCGGGGACACAAGGTCTACATCACGGGCCTGGGACAACAGGTCTACCTCAGGCCTCTGGATAACAGGTCTACCCTGAATGGGCTGCTTAATGAGAAGACCAGGACAACAGGTCTACCCCAGGGGCCTGGGAGAACAGGTCTACCCTCGGGCCAGGCTGCCGAACTCGTGGTCCGGCATGGGGAACACAGGTCTACCCAAGGTATCGGGGACACCAGGTCTCCCCTGTGAATGGGCTGCTTAATACGAAGACCAGGACAACAGGTCTACACCAGGGGCCTGGGACAATAGGTCTACCCTGTGGATGGGCTGCCTAATGCCAAGTCCTGGCCTGGACAACAGGTCTACCCCATGGGTTTGGGACAACAGGTCTAACCCGGGGGCCTGGGACAACTAGGGCCAGGCTGCCGAACACGAGGTCCGGCCTGCGGACAACGGGTCTACCCCAGGCATCGGGGACACCAAGTCTACCCAGTGGATGGGCTGTCTAAGGCGTTCCTGGCCCAGATAAAGGTCTACCCCAGGGGTTTGGGAAAACCGATCTACCGTGTGGATGGGTGGCCTAATGCAGTCCTGGCCTGGACAACAAGTCTACCCAAGGGGTTTGGGACAACAGGTCTACCCCATGGGCCGAGGACACAAGGTCTACCCCACGGGCCTGGGACAACAGGTCTACCTCAGGCCTCTGGATAACAGGTCTACCCTGAATGGGCTGCTTAATGAGAAGACCAGGACAACAGGTCTACCCCAGGGGCCTGGGAGAACAGGTCTACACCAGGGCCATGCTGCCGATCTCGAGGTCCGGCATGGGGAACACAGGTCTACCCAAGGTATCAGGAACACCAGGCCTCCCCTGTGAATGGGCTGCTTAATATGAAGACCAGGACAACAGGTCTACACCAGGGGCCTTGGACAACAGGTCTACCGTGTGGATGGGCTGCCTAATGCCAAGTCCTGGCCTGGACAACAGGTCTACCCCATGGGTTTGGGACAACAGGTCTACCCCATGGGCCGGGGACACAAGGTCTACCCCACAGGCCTGGGACAACAGGTCTACCTCAGACCTCTGGATAACAGGTCTACCCTGAATGGGCTGCTTAATGAGAAGACCAGGACAACAGGTCTACCCCAGGGGCCTGGGAGAACAGGTCTACCCTCGGGCCAGGGTGCCGAACTCGTGGTCCGGCATGGGGAACACAGGTCTACCCAAGGTATCGGGGACACCAGGTCTCCCCTGTGAATGGGCTGCTTAATACGAAGACCAGGACAACAGGTCTACACCAGGGGCCTGGGACAATAGGTCTACCCTGTGGATGGGCTGCCTAATGCCAAGTCCTGGCCTGGACAACAGGTCTACCCCATGGGTTTGGGACAACAGGTCTAACCCAGGGGCCTGGGACAACTAGGGCCAGGCTGCCGAACACGAGGTCCGGCCTGCGGACAACGGGTCTACCCCAGGCATTGGGGACACCAAGTCTACCCAGTGGATGGGCTGTCTAAGGCGTTCCTGGCCCAGATAAAAGGTCTACCCCAGGGGTTTGGGAAAACCGATCTACCGTGTGGATGGGTGGCCTAATGCAGTCCTGGCCTGGACAACAAGTCTACCCCAGGGGTTTGGGACAACAGGTCTACCCCATGGGCCGAGGACACAAGGTCTACCCCACGGGCCTGGGACAACAGGTCTACCTCAGGCCTCTGGATAACAGGTCTACCCTGAATGGGCTGCTTAATGAGAAGACCAGGACAACAGGTCTACCCCAGGGGCCTGGGAGAACAGGTCTACCCCAGGGCCATGCTGCCGAACTCGAGGTCCGGCATGGGGAACACAGGTCTACCCAAGGTATCGGGGACACCAGGTCTCCCCTGTGAATGGGCTGCTTAATACGAAGACCAGGACAACAGGTCTACACCAGGGGCCTGGGACAATCGGTCTACCCTGTGGATGGGCTGACTAATGCCAAGTCCTGGCCTGGACAACAGGTCTACCCCATGGGTTTGGGACAACAGGTCTACCCCATGGGCCGGGGACACAAGGTCTACCCCATGGGCCTGGGACAACAGGTCTACCTCAGGCCTCTGGATAACAGGTCTACCCTGAATGGGCTGCTTAATGAGAAGACCAGGACAACAGGTCTACCCCAGGGGCCTGGGAGAACAAGTCTACCCTCGGGCCAGGCTGCCGAACTCGAGGTCCGGCATGGGGAACACAGGTCTACCCAAGGTATCGGGGACACCAGGTCTCCCCTGTGAATGGGCTGCTTAATACGAAGACCAGGACAACAGGTCTACACCAGGGGCCTGGGACAATAGGTCTACCCTGTGGATGGGCTGCCTAATGCCAAGTCCTGGCCTGGACAACAGGTCTACCCCATGGGTTTGGGACAACAGGTCTAACCCAGGGGCCTGGGACAACTAGGGCCAGGCTGCCGAACACGAGGTCCGGCCTGCGGACAACGGGTCTACCCCAGGCATCGGGGACACCAGGTCTACCCAGTGGATGGGCTGTCTAAGGCGTTCCTGGCCCAGATAAAAGGTCTACCCCAGGGGTTTGGGAAAACCGATCTACCGTGTGGATGGGTGGCCTAATGCAGTCCTGGCCTGGACAACAGGTCTACCCCACGGGTTTGGGACAACAGGTCTACCCCATGGGCCGAGGACACAAGGTCTACCCCACGGGCCTGGGACAACAGGTCTACCTCAGGCCTCTGGATAACAGGTCTACCCTGAATGGGCTGCTTAATGAGAAGACCAGGACAACAGGTCTACCCCAGGGGCCTGGGAGAACAGGTCTACCCTCGGGCCAGGCTGCCGAACTCGAGGTCCGGCATGGGGAACACAGGTCTCCCCAAGGTATCGGGGACACCAGGTCTCCCCTGTGAATGGGCTGCTTAATACGAAGACCAGGACAACAGGTCTACACCAGGGGCCTGGGACAATCGGTCTACCCTGTGGATGGGCTGCCTAATGCCAAGTCCTGGCCTGGACAACAGGTCTACCCCATGGGTTTGGGACAACAGGTCTAACCCAGGGGCCTGGGACAACTAGGGCCAGGCTGCCAAACACGAGGTCCGGCCTGCGGACAACGGGTCTACCCCAGGCATCGGGGACACCAGGTCTTCCCAGTGGATGGGCTGTCTAAGGCGTTCCTGGCCCAGATAAAGTCTACCCCAGGGGTTTGGGAAAAACGATCTACCGTGTGGATGGGTGGCCTAATGCAGTCCTGGCCTGGACAAGAGGTCTACCCCAGGGGTTTGGGACAACAGGTCTACCCCATGGGCCGAGGACACAAGGTCTACCCCACGGGCCTGGGACAACAGGTCTACCTCAGGCCTCTGGATAACAGGTCTACCCTGAATGGGCTGCTTAATGAGAAGACCAGGACAACAGGTCTACCCCAGGGGCCTGGGAGAACAGGTCTACCCTCGGGCCAGGCTGCCGAACTCGAGGTCCGGCATGGGGAACACAGGTCTACCCAAGGTATCAGGAACACCAGGCCTCCCCTGTGAATGGGCTGCTTAATATGAAGACCAGGACAACAGGTCTACACCAGGGGCCTGGGACAACAGGTCTACCGTGTGGATGGGCTGCCTAATGCCGTCCTGGCCTGGACAACAGGTCTACCCCAGGGCTTTGGGACAACAGGTCTACCCCATGGGCCGGGGACACAAGGTCTACCCCACGGGCCTGGGACAACAGGTCTACCTCAGGCCTCTGGATAACAGGTCTACCCTGAATGGGCTGCTTAATGAGAAGACCAGGACAACAGGTCTACCCCAGGGGCCTGGGAGAACAGGTCTACCCTCGGGCCAGGCTGCCGAACTCGTGGTCCGGCATGGGGAACACAGGTCTACCCAAGGTATCGGGGACACCAGGTCTCCCCTGTGAATGGGCTGCTTAATACGAAGACCAGGACAACAGGTCTACACCAGGGGCCTGGGACAATAGGTCTACCCTGTGGATGGGCTGCCTAATGCCAAGTCCTGGCCTGGACAACAGGTCTACCCCATGGGTTTGGGACAACAGGTCTAACCCGGGGGCCTGGGACAACTAGGGCCAGGCTGCCGAACACGAGGTCCGGCCTGCGGACAACGGGTCTACCCCAGGCATCGGGGACACCAAGTCTACCCAGTGGATGGGCTGTCTAAGGCGTTCCTGGCCCAGATAAAGGTCTACCCCAGGGGTTTGGGAAAACCGATCTACCGTGTGGATGGGTGGCCTAATGCAGTCCTGGCCTGGACAACAAGTCTACCCAAGGGGTTTGGGACAACAGGTCTACCCCATGGGCCGAGGACACAAGGTCTACCCCACGGGCCTGGGACAACAGGTCTACCTCAGGCCTCTGGATAACAGGTCTACCCTGAATGGGCTGCTTAATGAGAAGACCAGGACAACAGGTCTACCCCAGGGGCCTGGGAGAACAGGTCTACACCAGGGCCATGCTGCCGATCTCGAGGTCCGGCATGGGGAACACAGGTCTACCCAAGGTATCAGGAACACCAGGCCTCCCCTGTGAATGGGCTGCTTAATATGAAGACCAGGAGAACAGGTCTACACCAGGGGCCTTGGACAACAGGTCTACCGTGTGGATGGGCTGCCTAATGCCAAGTCCTGGCCTGGACAACAGGTCTACCCCATGGGTTTGGGACAACAGGTCTACCCCATGGGCCGGGGACACAAGGTCTACCCCACAGGCCTGGGACAACAGGTCTACCTCAGACCTCTGGATAACAGGTCTACCCTGAATGGGCTGCTTAATGAGAAGACCAGGACAACAGGTCTACCCCAGGGGCCTGGGAGAACAGGTCTACCCTCGGGCCAGGGTGCCGAACTCGTGGTCCGGCATGGGGAACACAGGTCTACCCAAGGTATCGGGGACACCAGGTCTCCCCTGTGAATGGGCTGCTTAATACGAAGACCAGGACAACAGGTCTACACCAGGGGCCTGGGACAATAGGTCTACCCTGTGGATGGGCTGCCTAATGCCAAGTCCTGGCCTGGACAACAGGTCTACCCCATGGGTTTGGGACAACAGGTCTAACCCAGGGGCCTGGGACAACTAGGGCCAGGCTGCCGAACACGAGGTCCGGCCTGCGGACAACGGGTCTACCCCAGGCATCGGGGACACCAGGTCTACCCAGTGGATGGGCTGTCTAAGGCGTTCCTGGCCCAGATAAAAGGTCTACCCCAGGGGTTTGGGAAAACCGATCTACCGTGTGGATGGGTGGCCTAATGCAGTCCTGGCCTGGACAACAGGTCTACCCCACGGGTTTGGGACAACAGGTCTACCCCATGGGCCGAGGACACAAGGTCTACCCCACGGGCCTGGGACAACAGGTCTACCTCAGGCCTCTGGATAACAGGTCTACCCTGAATGGGCTGCTTAATGAGAAGACCAGGACAACAGGTCTACCCCAGGGGCCTGGGAGAACAGGTCTACCCTCGGGCCAGGCTGCCGAACTCGAGGTCCGGCATGGGGAACACAGGTCTCCCCAAGGTATCGGGGACACCAGGTCTCCCCTGTGAATGGGCTGCTTAATACGAAGACCAGGACAACAGGTCTACACCAGGGGCCTGGGACAATCGGTCTACCCTGTGGATGGGCTGCCTAATGCCAAGTCCTGGCCTGGACAACAGGTCTACCCCATGGGTTTGGGACAACAGGTCTAACCCAGGGGCCTGGGACAACTAGGGCCAGGCTGCCAAACACGAGGTCCGGCCTGCGGACAACGGGTCTACCCCAGGCATCGGGGACACCAGGTCTTCCCAGTGGATGGGCTGTCTAAGGCGTTCCTGGCCCAGATAAAGTCTACCCCAGGGGTTTGGGAAAAACGATCTACCGTGTGGATGGGTGGCCTAATGCAGTCCTGGCCTGGACAAGAGGTCTACCCCAGGGGTTTGGGACAACAGGTCTACCCCATGGGCCGAGGACACAAGGTCTACCCCACGGGCCTGGGACAACAGGTCTACCTCAGGCCTCTGGATAACAGGTCTACCCTGAATGGGCTGCTTAATGAGAAGACCAGGACAACAGGTCTACCCCAGGGGCCTGGGAGAACAGGTCTACCCTCGGGCCAGGCTGCCGAACTCGAGGTCCGGCATGGGGAACACAGGTCTACCCAAGGTATCAGGAACACCAGGCCTCCCCTGTGAATGGGCTGCTTAATATGAAGACCAGGACAACAGGTCTACACCAGGGGCCTGGGACAACAGGTCTACCGTGTGGATGGGCTGCCTAATGCCGTCCTGGCCTGGACAACAGGTCTACCCCAGGGCTTTGGGACAACAGGTCTACCCCATGGGCCGGGGACACAAGGTCTACCCCACGGGCCTGGGACAACAGGTCTACCTCAGGCCTCTGGATAACAGGTCTACCCTGAATGGGCTGCTTAATGAGAAGACCAGGACAACAGGTCTACCCCAGGGGCCTGGGAGAACAGGTCTACCCTCGGGCCAGGCTGCCGAACTCGTGGTCCGGCATGGGGAACACAGGTCTACCCAAGGTATCGGGGACACCAGGTCTCCCCTGTGAATGGGCTGCTTAATACGAAGACCAGGACAACAGGTCTACACCAGGGGCCTGGGACAATAGGTCTACCCTGTGGATGGGCTGCCTAATGCCAAGTCCTGGCCTGGACAACAGGTCTACCCCATGGGTTTGGGACAACAGGTCTAACCCGGGGGCCTGGGACAACTAGGGCCAGGCTGCCGAACACGAGGTCCGGCCTGCGGACAACGGGTCTACCCCAGGCATCGGGGACACCAAGTCTACCCAGTGGATGGGCTGTCTAAGGCGTTCCTGGCCCAGATAAAGGTCTACCCCAGGGGTTTGGGAAAACCGATCTACCGTGTGGATGGGTGGCCTAATGCAGTCCTGGCCTGGACAACAAGTCTACCCAAGGGGTTTGGGACAACAGGTCTACCCCATGGGCCGAGGACACAAGGTCTACCCCACGGGCCTGGGACAACAGGTCTACCTCAGGCCTCTGGATAACAGGTCTACCCTGAATGGGCTGCTTAATGAGAAGACCAGGACAACAGGTCTACCCCAGGGGCCTGGGAGAACAGGTCTACACCAGGGCCATGCTGCCGATCTCGAGGTCCGGCATGGGGAACACAGGTCTACCCAAGGTATCAGGAACACCAGGCCTCCCCTGTGAATGGGCTGCTTAATATGAAGACCAGGAGAACAGGTCTACACCAGGGGCCTTGGACAACAGGTCTACCGTGTGGATGGGCTGCCTAATGCCAAGTCCTGGCCTGGACAACAGGTCTACCCCATGGGTTTGGGACAACAGGTCTACCCCATGGGCCGGGGACACAAGGTCTACCCCACAGGCCTGGGACAACAGGTCTACCTCAGACCTCTGGATAACAGGTCTACCCTGAATGGGCTGCTTAATGAGAAGACCAGGACAACAGGTCTACCCCAGGGGCCTGGGAGAACAGGTCTACCCTCGGGCCAGGGTGCCGAACTCGTGGTCCGGCATGGGGAACACAGGTCTACCCAAGGTATCGGGGACACCAGGTCTCCCCTGTGAATGGGCTGCTTAATACGAAGACCAGGACAACAGGTCTACACCAGGGGCCTGGGACAATAGGTCTACCCTGTGGATGGGCTGCCTAATGCCAAGTCCTGGCCTGGACAACAGGTCTACCCCATGGGTTTGGGACAACAGGTCTAACCCAGGGGCCTGGGACAACTAGGGCCAGGCTGCCGAACACGAGGTCCGGCCTGCGGACAACGGGTCTACCCCAGGCATTGGGGACACCAAGTCTACCCAGTGGATGGGCTGTCTAAGGCGTTCCTGGCCCAGATAAAAGGTCTACCCCAGGGGTTTGGGAAAACCGATCTACCGTGTGGATGGGTGGCCTAATGCAGTCCTGGCCTGGACAACAAGTCTACCCCAGGGGTTTGGGACAACAGGTCTACCCCATGGGCCGAGGACACAAGGTCTACCCCACGGGCCTGGGACAACAGGTCTACCTCAGGCCTCTGGATAACAGGTCTACCCTGAATGGGCTGCTTAATGAGAAGACCAGAACAACAGGTCTACCCCAGGGGCCTGGGAGAACAGGTCTACCCCAGGGCCATGCTGCCGAACTCGAGGTCCGGCATGGGGAACACAGGTCTACCCAAGGTATCGGGAACACCAGGCCTCCCCTGTGAATGGGCTGCTTAATATGAAGACCAGGACAACAGGTCTACACCAGGGGCCTGGGACAAAAGGTCTACCATGTGGATGGGCTGCCTAATGCCGCCCAGGCCTGGACAACAGGTCTACCCCAGGGCTTTGGGACAACAGGTCTACCCCATGGGCCGGGGACACAAGGTCTACCCCACGGGCCTGGGACAACAGGTCTACCTCAGGCCTCTGGATAACAGGTCTACCCTGAATGGGCTGCTTAATGAGAAGACCAGGACAACAGGTCTACCCCAGGGGCCTGGGAGAACAGGTCTACCCTCGGGCCAGGCTGCCGAACTCGTGGTCCGGCATGGGGAACACAGGTCTACCCAAGGTATCGGGGACACCAGGTCTCCCCTGTGAATGGGCTGCTTAATACGAAGACCAGGACAACAGGTCTACACCAGGGGCCTGGGACAATAGGTCTACCCTGTGGATGGGCTGCCTAATGCCAAGTCCTGGCCTGGACAACAGGTCTACCCCATGGGTTTGGGACAACAGGTCTAACCCAGGGGCCTGGGACAACTAGGGCCAGGCTGCCGAACACGAGGTCCGGCCTGCGGACAACGGGTCTACCCCAGGCATCGGGGACACCAAGTCTACCCAGTGGATGGGCTGTCTAAGGCGTTCCTGGCCCAGATAAAGGTCTACCCCAGGTGTTTGGGAAAAACGATCTACCGTGTGGATGGGTGGCCTAATGCAGTCCTGGCCTGGACAACAAGTCTACCCAAGGGGTTTGGGACAACAGGTCTACCCCATGGGCCGAGGACACAAGGTCTACCCCACGGGCCTGGGACAACAGGTCTACCTCAGGCCTCTGGATAACAGGTCTACCCTGAATGGGCTGCTTAATGAGAAGACCAGGACAACAGGTCTACCCCAGGGGCCTGGGGGAACAGGTCTACCCCAGGGCCATGCTGCCGAACTCGAGGTCCGGCATGGGGAACACAGGTCTACCCAAGGTATCAGGAACACCAGGCCTCCCCTGTGAATGGGCTGCTTAATATGAAGACCAGGACAACAGGTCTACACCAGGGGCCTTGGACAACAGGTCTACCGTGTGGATGGGCTGCCTAATGCCAAGTCCTGGCCTGGACAACAGGTCTACCCCATGGGTTTGGGACAACAGGTCTACCCCATGGGCCGGGGACACAAGGTCTACCCCACAGGCCTGGGACAACAGGTCTACCTCAGACCTCTGGATAACAGGTCTACCCTGAATGGGCTGCTTAATGAGAAGACCAGGACAACAGGTCTACCCCAGGGGCCTGGGAGAACAGGTCTACCCTCGGGCCAGGCTGCCGAACTCGAGGTCCGGCATGGGGAACACAGGTCTACCCAAGGTATCGGGGACACCAGGTCTCCCCTGTGAATGGGCTGCTTAATACGAAGACCAGGACAACAGGTCTACACCAGGGGCCTGGGACAATAGGTCTACCCTGTGGATGGGCTGCCTAATGCCAAGTCCTGGCCTGGACAACAGGTCTACCCCATGGGTTTGGGACAACAGGTCTAACCCAGGGGCCTGGGACAACTAGGGCCAGGCTGCCGAACACGAGGTCCGGCCTGCGGACAACGGGTCTACCCCAGGCATTGGGGACACCAAGTCTACCCAGTGGATGGGCTGTCTAAGGCGTTCCTGGCCCAGATAAAAGGTCTACCCCAGGGGTTTGGGAAAACCGATCTACCGTGTGGATGGGTGGCCTAATGCAGTCC
The DNA here is from genome assembly GCF_037042795.1 of Molothrus aeneus. Lineage (NCBI taxonomy): Eukaryota > Metazoa > Chordata > Aves > Passeriformes > Icteridae > Molothrus > Molothrus aeneus. Next base: position 948,905 of record NW_027099133.1, on the reverse strand, counting down.
TGGCCTGGACAACAAGTCTACCCCAGGGGTTTGGGACAACAGGTCTACCCCATGGGCCGAGGACACAAGGTCTACCCCACGGGCCTGGGACAACAGGTCTACCTCAGGCCTCTGGATAACAGGTCTACCCTGAATGGGCTGCTTAATGAGAAGACCAGGACAACAGGTCTACCCCAGGGGCCTGGGAGAACAGGTCTACCCCAGGGCCATGCTGCCGAACTCGAGGTCCGGCATGGGGAACACAGGTCTACCCAAGGTATCGGGAACACCAGGTCTCCCCTGTGAATGGGCTGCTTAATATGAAGACCAGGACAACAGGTCTACACCAGGGGCCTGGGACAACAGGTCTACCATGTGGATGGGCTGCCTAATGCCGCCCTGGCCTGGACAACAGGTCTACCCCAGGGCTTTGGGACAACAGGTCTACCCCATGGGCCGGGGACACAAGGTCTACCCCACGGGCCTGGGACAACAGGTCTACCTCAGGCCTCTGGATAACAGGTCTACCCTGAATGGGCTGCTTAATGAGAAGACCAGGACAACAGGTCTACCCCAGGGGCCTGGGAGAACAGGTCTACCCTCGGGCCAGGCTGCCGAACTCGAGGTCCGGCATGGGGAACACAGGTCTACCCAAGGTATCGGGGACACCAGGTCTCCCCTGTGAATGGGCTGCTTAATACGAAGACCAGGACAACAGGTCTACACCAGGGGCCTGGGACAATAGGTCTACCCTGTGGATGGGCTGCCTAATGCCAAGTCCTGGCCTGGACAACAGGTCTACCCCATGGGTTTGGGACAACAGGTCTAACCCAGGGGCCTGGGACAACTAGGGCCAGGCTGCCGAACACGAGGTCCGGCCTGCGGACAACGGGTCTACCCCAGGCATCGGGGACACCAAGTCTACCCAGTGGATGGGCTGTCTAAGGCGTTCCTGGCCCAGATAAAGGTCTACCCCAGGGGTTTGGGAAAAACGATCTACCGTGTGGATGGGTGGCCTAATGCAGTCCTGGCCTGGACAACACGTCTACCCAAGGGGTTTGGGACAACAGGTCTACCCCATGGGCCGAGGACACAAGGTCTACCCCACGGGCCTGGGACAACAGGTCTACCTCAGGCCTCTGGATAACAGGTCTACCCTGAATGGGCTGCTTAATGAGAAGACCAGGACAACAGGTCTACCCCAGGGGCCTGGGAGAACAGGTCTACCCCAGGGCCATGCTGCCGAACTCGAGGTCCGGCATGGGGAACACAGGTCTACCCAAGGTATCAGGAACACCAGGCCTCCCCTGTGAATGGGCTGCTTAATATGAAGACCAGGACAACAGGTCTACACCAGGGGCCTTGGACAACAGGTCTACCGTGTGGATGGGCTGCCTAATGCCAAGTCCTGGCCTGGACAACAGGTCTACCCCATGGGTTTGGGACAACAGGTCTACCCCATGGGCCGGGGACACAAGGTCTACCCCACAGGCCTGGGACAACAGGTCTACCTCAGACCTCTGGATAACAGGTCTACCCTGAATGGGCTGCTTAATGAGAAGACCAGGACAACAGGTCTACCCCAGGGGCCTGGGAGAACAGGTCTACCCTCGGGCCAGGCTGCCGAACTCGAGGTCCGGCATGGGGAACACAGGTCTACCCAAGGTATCGGGGACACCAGGTCTCCCCTGTGAATGGGCTGCTTAATACGAAGACCAGGACAACAGGTCTACACCAGGGGCCTGGGACAATAGGTCTACCCTGTGGATGGGCTGCCTAATGCCAAGTCCTGGCCTGGACAACAGGTCTACCCCATGGGTTTGGGACAACAGGTCTAACCCAGGGGCCTGGGACAACTAGGGCCAGGCTGCCGAACACGAGGTCCGGCCTGCGGACAACGGGTCTACCCCAGGCATCGGGGACACCAAGTCTACCCAGTGGATGGGCTGTCTAAGGCGTTCCTGGCCCAGATAAAGGTCTACCCCAGGGGTTTCGTAAAACCGATCTACCGTGTGGATGGGTGGCCTAATGCAGTCCTGGCCTGGACAACAGGTCTACCCCACGGGTTTGGGACAACAGGTCTACCCCATGGGCCGAGGACACAAGGTATACCCCACGGGCCTGGGACAACAGGTCTACCTAAGGCCTCTGGATAACAGGTCTACCCTGAATGGGCTGCTTAATGAGAAGTCCAGGACAACAGGTCTACCCCAGGGGCCTGGGAGAACAGGTCTACCCTCGGGCCAGGCTGCCGAACTCGAGGTCCGGCATGGGGAACACAGGTCTACCCAAGGTATCGGGGACACCAGGTCTCCCCTGTGAATGGGCTGCTTAATACGAAGACCAGGACAACAGGTCTACACCAGGGGCCTGGGACAATAGGTCTACCGTGTGGATGGGCTGCCTAATGCCAAGTCCTGGCCTGGACAACAGGTCTACCCCATGGGTTTGGGACAACAGGTCTAACCCAGGGGCCTGGGACAACTAGGGCCAGGCTGCCGAACACGAGGTCCGGCCTGCGGACAACGGGTCTACCCCAGGCATCGGGGACACCAAGTCTACCCAGTGGATGGGCTGTCTAAGGCGTTCCTGGCCCAGATAAAGGTCTACCCCAGGGGTTTGGGAAAACCGATCTACCGTGTGGATGGGTGGCCTAATGCAGTCCTGGCCTGGACAACAGGTCTACCCAAAAGGTTTGGGACAACAGGTCTACCCCATGGGCCGAGGACACAAGGTCTACGCCACGGGCCTGGGACAACAGGTCTACCTCAGGCCTCTGGATAACAGGTCTACCCTGAATGGGCTGCTTAATGAGAAGACCAGGACAACAGGTCTACCCCAGGGGCCTGGGAGAACAGGTCTACCCTCGGGCCATGCTGCCGAACTCGAGGTCCGGCATGGGGAACACAGGTATACCCAAGGTATCAGGAACACCAGGCCTCCCCTGTGAATGGGCTGCTTAATATGAAGACCAGGACAACAGGTCTACACCAGGGGCCTTGGACAACAGGTCTACCGTGTGGATGGGCTGCCTAATGCCAAGTCCTGGCCTGGACAACAGGTCTACCCCATGGGCCGGGGACACAAGGTCTACCCCACGGGCCTGGGACAACAGGTCTACCTCAGGCCTCTGGATAACAGGTCTACCCTGAATGGGCTGCTTAATGAGAAGACCAGGACAACAGGTCTACCCCAGGGGCCTGGGAGAACAGGTCTACCCTCGGGCCAGGCTGCCGAACTCGAGGTCCGGCATGGGGAACACAGGTCTACCCAAGGTATCGGGGACACCAGGTCTCCCCTGTGAATGGGCTGCTTAATACGAAGACCAGGACAACAGGTCTACACCAGGGGCCTGGGACAATAGGTCTACCCTGTGGATGGGCTGCCTAATGCGAAGTCCTGGCCTGGACAACAGGTCTACCCCATGGGTTTGAGACAACAGGTCTACCCCAGGGGCCTGGGACAACAGGTCTACCCTCAGGCCATGCTGCCGAACTCGAGGTCCGGCATGGGGAACACAGGTCTCCCCAAGGTATCGGGGACACCAGGTCTCCCCTGTGAATGGGCTGCTTAATACGAAGACCAGGACAACAGGTCTACACCAGGGGCCTGGGACAATAGGTCTACCCTGTGGATGGGCTGCCTAATGCCAAGTCCTGGCCTGGACACCAGGTCTACCCCATGGGTTTGGGACAACAGGTCTAACCCAGGGGCCTGGGACAAGAGGTCTACACTAGGGCCAGGCTGCCGAACACGAGGTCCGGCATGCGGACAACGGGTCTACCCCAGGCATCGGGGACACCAGGTCTACCCAGTGGATGCGATGTCTAAGGCGTTCCTGGCCCAGATAAAAGGTCTACCCCAGGGGTTTGGGAAAACCGATCTACAGTGTGGATGGGTGGCCTAATGCAGCCCTGGCCTGGACAACAGGTCTACCCAAGGGGTTTGGGACAACAGGTCTACCCCATGGGCCGAGGACACAAGGTCTACCCCACGGGCCTGGGACAACAGGTCTACCTCAGGCCTCTGGATAACAGGTCTACCCTGAATGGGCTGCTTAATGAGAAGACCAGGACAACAGGTCTACCCCAGGGGCCTGGGACAACAGGTCTACCCTCAGGCCATGCTGCCGAACTCGAGGTCCGGCATGGGGAACAGAGGTCTACCCAAGGTATCGGGGACACCAGGTCTCCCCTGTGAATGGGCTGCTTAATACGAAGACCAGGACAACAGGTCTACACCAGGGGCCTGGGACAATAGGTCTACCCTGTGGATGGGCTGCCTAATGCCAAGTCCTGGCCTGGACAACAGGTCTACCCCATGGGTTTGGGACAACAGGTCTAACCCAGGGGCCTGGGACAACTAGGGCCAGGCTGCCGAACACGAGGTCCGGCCTGCGGACAACGGGTCTACCCCAGGCATCGGGGACACCAGGTCTTCCCAGTGGATGGGCTGTCTAAGGCGTTCCTGGCCCAGATAAAAGGTCTACCCCAGGGGTTTGGGAAAAACGATCTACTGTGTGGATGGGTGGCCTAATGCAGTCCTGGCCTGGACAACAGGTCTACCCCATGGGTTTGGGACAACAGGTCTACCCCATGGGCCGAGGACACAAGGTCTACCCCACGGGCCTGGGACAACAGGTCTACCCCATGGGCCGAGGACACAAGGTCTACCCCACGGGCCTGGGACAACAGGTCTACCTCAGGCCTCTGGATAACAGGTCTACCCTGAATGGGCTGCTTAATGAGAAGACCAGGACAACAGGTCTACCCCAGGGGCCTGGGAGAACAGGTCTACCCCAGGGCCATGCTGCCGAACTCGAGGTCCGGCATGGGGAACACAGGTCTACCCAAGGTATCAGGAACACCAGGCCTCCCCTGTGAATGGGCTGCTTAATATGAAGACCAGGACAACAGGTCTACACCAGGGGCCTTGGACAACAGGTCTACCGTGTGGATGGGCTGCCTAATGCCAAGTCCTGGCCTGGACAACAGGTCTACCCCATGGGTTTGGGACAACAGGTCTACCCCATGGGCCGGGGACACAAGGTCTACCCCACAGGCCTGGGACAACAGGTCTACCTCAGACCTCTGGATAACAGGTCTACCCTGAATGGGCTGCTTAATGAGAAGACCAGGACAACAGGTCTACCCCAGGGGCCTGGGAGAACAGGTCTACCCTCGGGCCAGGCTGCCGAACTCGAGGTCCGGCATGGGGAACACAGGTCTACCCAAGGTATCGGGGACACCAGGTCTCCCCTGTGAATGGGCTGCTTAATACGAAGACCAGGACAACAGGTCTACACCAGGGGCCTGGGACAATAGGTCTACCCTGTGGATGGGCTGCCTAATGCCAAGTCCTGGCCTGGACAACAGGTCTACCCCATGGGTTTGGGACAACAGGTCTAACCCAGGGGCCTGGGACAACTAGGGCCAGGCTGCCGAACACGAGGTCCGGCCTGCGGACAACGGGTCTACCCCAGGCATCGGGGACACCAAGTCTACCCAGTGGATGGGCTGTCTAAGGCGTTCCTGGCCCAGATAAAGGTCTACCCCAGGGGTTTCGTAAAACCGATCTACCGTGTGGATGGGTGGCCTAATGCAGTCCTGGCCTGGACAACAGGTCTACCCCACGGGTTTGGGACAACAGGTCTACCCCATGGGCCGAGGACACAAGGTCTACCCCACGGGCCTGGGACAACAGGTCTACCTAAGGCCTCTGGATAACAGGTCTACCCTGAATGGGCTGCTTAATGAGAAGTCCAGGACAACAGGTCTACCCCAGGGGCCTGGGAGAACAGGTCTACCCTCGGGCCAGGCTGCCGAACTCGAGGTCCGGCATGGGGAACACAGGTCTACCCAAGGTATCGGGGACACCAGGTCTCCCCTGTGAATGGGCTGCTTAATACGAAGACCAGGACAACAGGTCTACACCAGGGGCCTGGGACAATAGGTCTACCGTGTGGATGGGCTGCCTAATGCCAAGTCCTGGCCTGGACAACAGGTCTACCCCATGGGTTTGGGACAACAGGTCTAACCCAGGGGCCTGGGACAACTAGGGCCAGGCTGCCGAACACGAGGTCCGGCCTGCGGACAACGGGTCTACCCCAGGCATCGGGGACACCAAGTCTACCCAGTGGATGGGCTGTCTAAGGCGTTCCTGGCCCAGATAAAGGTCTACCCCAGGGGTTTGGGAAAACCGATCTACCGTGTGGATGGGTGGCCTAATGCAGTCCTGGCCTGGACAACAGGTCTACCCAAGGGGTTTGGGACAACAGGTCTACCCCATGGGCCGAGGACACAAGGTCTACCCCACGGGCCTGGGACAACAGGTCTACCTCAGGCCTCTGGATAACAGGTCTACCCTGAATGGGCTGCTTAATGAGAAGACCAGGACAACAGGTCTACCCCAGGGGCCTGGGAGAACAGGTCTACCCTCGGGCCATGCTGCCGAACTCGAGGTCCGGCATGGGGAACACAGGTCTACCCAAGGTATCAGGAACACCAGGCCTCCCCTGTGAATGGGCTGCTTAATATGAAGACCAGGAAAACAGGTCTACACCAGGGGCCTTGGACAACAGGTCTACCGTGTGGATGGGCTGCCTAATGCCAAGTCCTGGCCTGGACAACAGGTCTACCCCATGGGCCGGGGACACAAGGTCTACCCCACGGGCCTGGGACAACAGGTCTACCTCAGGCCTCTGGATAACAGGTCTACCCTGAATGGGCTGCTTAATGAGAAGACCAGGACAACAGGTCTACCCCAGGGGCCTGGGAGAACAGGTCTACCCTCGGGCCAGGCTGCCGAACTCGAGGTCCGGCATGGGGAACACAGGGCTACCCAAGGTATCGGGGACACCAGGTCTCCCCTGTGAATGGGCTGCTTAATACGAAGACCAGGACAACAGGTCTACACCAGGGGCCTGGGACAATAGGTCTACCCTGTGGATGGGCTGCCTAATGCGAAGTCCTGGCCTGGACAACAGGTCTACCCCATGGGTTTGAGACAACAGGTCTACCCCAGGGGCCTGGGACAACAGGTCTACCCTCAGGCCATGCTGCCGAACTCGAGGTCCGGCATGGGGAACACAGGTCTCCCCAAGGTATCGGGGACACCAGGTCTCCCCTGTGAATGGGCTGCTTAATACGAAGACCAGGACAACAGGTCTACACCAGGGGCCTGGGACAATAGGTCTACCCTGTGGATGGGCTGCCTAATGCCAAGTCCTGGCCTGGACACCAGGTCTACCCCATGGGTTTGGGACAACAGGTCTAACCCAGGGGCCTGGGACAAGAGGTCTACACTAGGGCCAGGCTGCCGAACACGAGGTCCGGCATGCGGACAACGGGTCTACCCCAGGCATCGGGGACACCAGGTCTACCCAGTGGATGCGATGTCTAAGGCGTTCCTGGCCCAGATAAAAGGTCTACCCCAGGGGTTTGGGAAAACCGATCTACAGTGTGGATGGGTGGCCTAATGCAGCCCTGGCCTGGACAACAGGTCTACCCAAGGGGTTTGGGACAACAGGTCTACCCCATGGGCCGAGGACACAAGGTCTACCCCACGGGCCTGGGACAACAGGTCTACCTCAGGCCTCTGGATAACAGGTCTACCCTGAATGGGCTGCTTAATGAGAAGACCAGGACAACAGGTCTACCCCAGGGGCCTGGGACAACAGGTCTACCCTCAGGCCATGCTGCCGAACTCGAGGTCCGGCATGGGGAACAGAGGTCTACCCAAGGTATCGGGGACACCAGGTCTCCCCTGTGAATGGGCTGCTTAATACGAAGACCAGGACAACAGGTCTACACCAGGGGCCTGGGACAATAGGTCTACCCTGTGGATGGGCTGCCTAATGCCAAGTCCTGGCCTGGACAACAGGTCTACCCCATGGGTTTGGGACAACAGGTCTAACCCAGGGGCCTGGGACAACTAGGGCCAGGCTGCCGAACACGAGGTCCGGCCTGCGGACAACGGGTCTACCCCAGGCATCGGGGACACCAGGTCTTCCCAGTGGATGGGCTGTCTAAGGCGTTCCTGGCCCAGATAAAAGGTCTACCCCAGGGGTTTGGGAAAAACGATCTACTGTGTGGATGGGTGGCCTAATGCAGTCCTGGCCTGGACAACAGGTCTACCCCATGGGTTTGGGACAACAGGTCTACCCCATGGGCCGAGGACACAAGGTCTACCCCACGGGCCTGGGACAACAGGTCTACCCCATGGGCCGAGGACACAAGGTCTACCCCACGGGCCTGGGACAACAGGTCTACCTCAGGCCTCTGGATAACAGGTCTACCCTGAATGGGCTGCTTAATGAGAAGACCAGGACAACAGGTCTACCCCAGGGGCCTGGGAGAACAGGTCTACCCCAGGGCCATGCTGCCGAACTCGAGGTCCGGCATGGGGAACACAGGTCTACCCAAGGTATCAGGAACACCAGGCCTCCCCTGTGAATGGGCTGCTTAATATGAAGACCAGGACAACAGGTCTACACCAGGGGCCTTGGACAACAGGTCTACCGTGTGGATGGGCTGCCTAATGCCAAGTCCTGGCCTGGACAACAGGTCTACCCCATGGGTTTGGGACAACAGGTCTACCCCATGGGCCGGGGACACAAGGTCTACCCCACAGGCCTGGGACAACAGGTCTACCTCAGACCTCTGGATAACAGGTCTACCCTGAATGGGCTGCTTAATGAGAAGACCAGGACAACAGGTCTACCCCAGGGGCCTGGGAGAACAGGTCTACCCTCGGGCCAGGCTGCCGAACTCGAGGTCCGGCATGGGGAACACAGGTCTACCCAAGGTATCGGGGACACCAGGTCTCCCCTGTGAATGGGCTGCTTAATACGAAGACCAGGACAACAGGTCTACACCAGGGGCCTGGGACAATAGGTCTACCCTGTGGATGGGCTGCCTAATGCCAAGTCCTGGCCTGGACAACAGGTCTACCCCATGGGTTTGGGACAACAGGTCTAACCCAGGGGCCTGGGACAACTAGGGCCAGGCTGCCGAACACGAGGTCCGGCCTGCGGACAACGGGTCTACCCCAGGCATCGGGGACACCAAGTCTACCCAGTGGATGGGCTGTCTAAGGCGTTCCTGGCCCAGATAAAGGTCTACCCCAGGGGTTTCGTAAAACCGATCTACCGTGTGGATGGGTGGCCTAATGCAGTCCTGGCCTGGACAACAGGTCTACCCCACGGGTTTGGGACAACAGGTCTACCCCATGGGCCGAGGACACAAGGTCTACCCCACGGGCCTGGGACAACAGGTCTACCTAAGGCCTCTGGATAACAGGTCTACCCTGAATGGGCTGCTTAATGAGAAGTCCAGGACAACAGGTCTACCCCAGGGGCCTGGGAGAACAGGTCTACCCTCGGGCCAGGCTGCCGAACTCGAGGTCCGGCATGGGGAACACAGGTCTACCCAAGGTATCGGGGACACCAGGTCTCCCCTGTGAATGGGCTGCTTAATACGAAGACCAGGACAACAGGTCTACACCAGGGGCCTGGGACAATAGGTCTACCGTGTGGATGGGCTGCCTAATGCCAAGTCCTGGCCTGGACAACAGGTCTACCCCATGGGTTTGGGACAACAGGTCTAACCCAGGGGCCTGGGACAACTAGGGCCAGGCTGCCGAACACGAGGTCCGGCCTGCGGACAACGGGTCTACCCCAGGCATCGGGGACACCAAGTCTACCCAGTGGATGGGCTGTCTAAGGCGTTCCTGGCCCAGATAAAGGTCTACCCCAGGGGTTTGGGAAAACCGATCTACCGTGTGGATGGGTGGCCTAATGCAGTCCTGGCCTGGACAACAGGTCTACCCAAGGGGTTTGGGACAACAGGTCTACCCCATGGGCCGAGGACACAAGGTCTACCCCACGGGCCTGGGACAACAGGTCTACCTCAGGCCTCTGGATAACAGGTCTACCCTGAATGGGCTGCTTAATGAGAAGACCAGGACAACAGGTCTACCCCAGGGGCCTGGGAGAACAGGTCTACCCTCGGGCCATGCTGCCGAACTCGAGGTCCGGCATGGGGAACACAGGTCTACCCAAGGTATCAGGAACACCAGGCCTCCCCTGTGAATGGGCTGCTTAATATGAAGACCAGGAAAACAGGTCTACACCAGGGGCCTTGGACAACAGGTCTACCGTGTGGATGGGCTGCCTAATGCCAAGTCCTGGCCTGGACAACAGGTCTACCCCATGGGCCGGGGACACAAGGTCTACCCCACGGGCCTGGGACAACAGGTCTACCTCAGGCCTCTGGATAACAGGTCTACCCTGAATGGGCTGCTTAATGAGAAGACCAGGACAACAGGTCTACCCCAGGGGCCTGGGAGAACAAGTCTACCCTCGGGCCAGGCTGCCGAACTCGAGGTCCGGCATGGGGAACACAGGTCTACCCAAGGTATCGGGGACACCAGGTCTCCCCTGTGAATGGGCTGCTTAATACGAAGACCAGGACAACAGGTCTACACCAGGGGCCTGGGACAACAGGTCTACCCTGTGGATGGGCTGCCTAATGCCAAGTCCTGGCCTGGACAACAGGTCTACCCCATGGGTTTGAGACAACAGGTCTACCCCAGGGGCCTGGGACAACAGGTCTACCCTCAGTCCATGCTGCCGAACTCGAGGTCCGGCATGGGGAACACAGGTCTCCCCAAGGTATCGGGGACACCAGGTCTCCCCTGTGAATGGGCTGCTTAATACGAAGACCAGGACAACAGGTCTACACCAGGGGCCTGGGACAATAGGTCTACCCTGTGGATGGGCTGCCTAATGCCAAGTCCTGGCCTGGACACCAGGTCTACCCCATGGGTTTGGGACAACAGGTCTAACCCAGGGGCCTGGGACAAGAGGTCTACACTAGGGCCAGGCTGCCGAACACGAGGTCCGGCCTGCGGACAACGGGTCTACCCCAGGCATCGGGGACACCAGGTCTACCCAGTGGATGCGATGTCTAAGGCGTTCCTGGCCCAGATAAAAGGTCTACCCCAGGGGTTTGGGAAAACCGATCTACAGTGTGGATGGGTGGCCTAATGCAGTCCTGGCCTGGACAACAGGTCTACCCAAGGGGTTTGGGACAACAGGTCTACCCCATGGGCCGAGGACACAAGGTCTACCCCACGGGCCTGGGACAACAGGTCTACCTCAGGCCTCTGGATAACAGGTCTACCCTGAATGGGCTGCTTAATGAGAAGACCAGGACAACAGGTCTACCCCAGGGGCCTGGGACAACAGGTCTACCCTCAGGCCATGCTGCCGAACTCGAGGTCCGGCATGGGGAACAGAGGTCTACCCAAGGTATCGGGGACACCAGGTCTCCCCTGTGAATGGGCTGCTTAATACGAAGACCAGGACAACAGGTCTACACCAGGGGCCTGGGACAATCGGTCTACCCTGTGGATGGGCTGCCTAATGCCAAGTCCTGGCCTGGACAACAGGTCTACCCCATGGGTTTGGGACAACAGGTCTAAACCAGGGGCCTGGGACAACTAGGGCCAGGCTGCCGAACACGAGGTCCGGCCTGCGGACAACGGGTCTACCCCAGGCATCGGGGACACCAGGTCTTCCCAGTGGATGGTCTGTCTAAGGCGTTCCTGGCCCAGATAAAAGGTCTACCCCAGGGGTTTGGGAAAAACGATCTACTGTGTGGATGGGTGGCCTAATGCAGTCCTGGCCTGGACAACAGGTCTACCCCATGGGTTTGGGACAACAGGTCTACCCCATGGGCCGAGGACACAAGGTCTACCCCACGGGCCTGGGACAACAGGTCTACCCCATGGGCCGAGGACACAAGGTCTACCCCACGGGCCTGGGACAACAGGTCTACCTCAGGCCTCTGGATAACAGGTCTACCCTGAATGGGCTGCTTAATGAGAAGACCAGGACAACAGGTCTACCCCAGGGGCCTGGGAGAACAGGTCTACCCCAGGGCCATGCTGCCGAACTCGAGGTCCGGCATGGGGAACACAGGTCTACCCAAGGTATCAGGAACACCAGGCCTCCCCTGTGAATGGGCTGCTTAATATGAAGACCAGGACAACAGGTCTACACCAGGGGCCTTGGACAACAGGTCTACCGTGTGGATGGGCTGCCTAATGCCAAGTCCTGGCCTGGACAACAGGTCTACCCCATGGGTTTGGGACAACAGGTCTACCCCATGGGCCGGGGACACAAGGTCTACCCCACAGGCCTGGGACAACAGGTCTACCTCAGACCTCTGGATAACAGGTCTACCCTGAATGGGCTGCTTAATGAGAAGACCAGGACAACAGGTCTACCCCAGGGGCCTGGGAGAACAGGTCTACCCTCGGGCCAGGCTGCCGAACTCGAGGTCCGGCATGGGGAACACAGGTCTACCCAAGGTATCGGGGACACCAGGTCTCCCCTGTGAATGGGCTGCTTAATACGAAGACCAGGACAACAGGTCTACACCAGGGGCCTGGGACAATAGGTCTACCCTGTGGATGGGCTGCCTAATGCCAAGTCCTGGCCTGGACAACAGGTCTACCCCATGGGTTTGGGACAACAGGTCTAACCCAGGGGCCTGGGACAACTAGGGCCAGGCTGCCGAACACGAGGTCCGGCCTGCGGACAACGGGTCTACCCCAGGCATCGGGGACACCAAGTCTACCCAGTGGATGGGCTGTCTAAGGCGTTCCTGGCCCAGATAAAGGTCTACCCCAGGGGTTTGGGAAAACCGATCTACCGTGTGGATGGGTGGCCTAATGCAGTCCTGGCCTGGACAACAGGTCTACCCCACGGGTTTGGGACAACAGGTCTACCCCATGGGCCGAGGACACAAGGTCTACCCCACGGGCCTGGGACAACAGGTCTACCTAAGGCCTCTGGATAACAGGTCTACCCTGAATGGGCTGCTTAATGAGAAGTCCAGGACAACAGGTCTACCCCAGGGGCCTGGGAGAACAGGTCTACCCTCGGGCCAGGCTGCCGAACTCGAGGTCCGGCATGGGGAACACAGGTCTACCCAAGGTATCGGGGACACCAGGTCTCCCCTGTGAATGGGCTGCTTAATACGAAGACCAGGACAACAGGTCTACACCAGGGGCCTGGGACAATAGGTCTACCGTGTGGATGGGCTGCCTAATGCCAAGTCCTGGCCTGGACAACAGGTCTACCCCATGGGTTTGGGACAACAGGTCTAACCCAGGGGCCTGGGACAACTAGGGCCAGGCTGCCGAACACGAGGTCCGGCCTGCGGACAACGGGTCTACCCCAGGCATCGGGGACACCAAGTCTACCCAGTGGATGGGCTGTCTAAGGCGTTCCTGGCCCAGATAAAGGTCTACCCCAGGGGTTTGGGAAAAACGATCTACCGTGTGGATGGGTGGCCTAATGCAGTCCTGGCCTGGACAACAGGTCTACCCAAGGGGTTTGGGACAACAGGTCTACCCCATGGGCCGAGGACACAAGGTCTACCCCACGGGCCTGGGACAACAGGTCTACCTCAGGCCTCTGGATAACAGGTCTACCCTGAATGGGCTGCTTAATGAGAAGACCAGGACAACAGGTCTACCCCAGGGGCCTGGGAGAACAGGTCTACCCTCGGGCCATGCTGCCGAACTCGAGGTCCGGCATGGGGAACACAGGTCTACCCAAGGTATCAGGAACACCAGGCCTCCCCTGTGAATGGGCTGCTTAATATGAAGACCAGGACAACAGGTCTACACCAGGGGCCTTGGACAACAGGTCTACCGTGTGGATGGGCTGCCTAATGCCAAGTCCTGGCCTGGACAACAGGTCTTCCCCATGGGCCGGGGACACAAGGTCTACCCCACGGGCCTGGGACAACAGGTCTACCTCAGGCCTCTGGATAACAGGTCTACCCTGAATGGGCTGCTTAATGAGAAGACCAGGACAACAGGTCTACCCCAGGGGCCTGGGAGAACAAGTCTACCCTCGGGCCAGGCTGCCGAACTCGAGGTCCGGCATGGGGAACACAGGTCTACCCAAGGTATCGGGGACACCAGGTCTCCCCTGTGAATGGGCTGCTTAATACGAAGACCAGGACAACAGGTCTACACCAGGGGCCTGGGACAATAGGTCTACCCTGTGGATGGGCTGCCTAATGCCAAGTCCTGGCCTGGACAACAGGTCTACCCCATGGGTTTGAGACAACAGGTCTACCCCAGGGGCCTGGGACAACAGGTCTACCCTCAGGCCATGCTGCCGAACTCGAGGTCCGGCATGGGGAACACAGGTCTACCCAAGGTATCGGGGACACCAGGTCTCCCCTGTGAATGGGCTGCTTAATACGAAGACCAGGACAACAGGTCTACACCAGGGGCCTGGGACAATAGGTCTACCCTGTGGATGGGCTGCCTAATGCCAAGTCCTGGCCTGGACACCAGGTCTACCCCATGGGTTTGGGACAACAGGTCTAACCCAGGGGCCTGAAACAAGAGGTCTACACTAGGGCCAGGCTGCCGAACACGAGGTCCGGCCTGCGGACAACGGGTCTACCCCAGGCATCGGGGACACCAGGTCTACCCAGTGGATGGGATGTCTAAGGCGTTCCTGGCCCAGATAAAAGGTCTACCCCAGGGGTTTGGGAAAACCGATCTACAGTGTGGATGGGTGGCCTAATGCAGTCCTGGCCTGGACAACAGGTCTACCCAAGGGGTTTGGGACAACAGGTCTACCCCATGGGCCGAGGACACAAGGTCTACCCCACGGGCCTGGGACAACAGGTCTACCTCAGGCCTCTGGATAACAGGTCTACCCTGAATGGGCTGCTTAATGAGAAGACCAGGACAACAGGTCTACCCCAGGGGCCTGGGACAACAGGTCTACCCTCAGGCCATGCTGCCGAACTCGAGGTCCGGCATGGGGAACAGAGGTCTACCCAAGGTATCGGGGACACCAGGTCTCCCCTGTGAATGGGCTGCTTAATACGAAGACCAGGACAACAGGTCTACACCAGGGGCCTGGGACAATCGGTCTACCCTGTGGATGGGCTGCCTAATGCCAAGTCCTGGCCTGGACAACAGGTCTACCCCATGGGTTTGGGACAACAGGTCTAACCCAGGGGCCTGGGACAACTAGGGCCAGGCTGCCGAACACGAGGTCCGGCCTGCGGACAACGGGTCTACCCCAGGCATCGGGGACACCAGGTCTTCCCAGTGGATGGGCTGTCTAAGGCGTTCCTGGCCCAGATAAAAGGTCTACCCCAGGGGTTTGGGAAAAACGATCTACTGTGTGGATGGGTGGCCTAATGCAGTCCTGGCCTGGACAACAGGTCTACCCCATGGGTTTGGGACCACAGGTCTACCCCATGGGCCGAGGACACAAGGTCTACCCCACGGGCCTGGGACAACAGGTCTACCCCATGGGCCGAGGACACAAGGTCTACCCCACGGGCCTGGGACAACAGGTCTACCTCAGGCCTCTGGATAACAGGTCTACCCTGAATGGGCTGCTTAATGAGAAGACCAGGACAACAGGTCTACCCCAGGGGCCTGGGAGAACAGGTCTACCCCAGGGCCATGCTGCCGAACTCGAGGTCCGGCATGGGGAACACAGGTCTACCCAAGGTATCAGGAACACCAGGCCTCCCCTGTGAATGGGCTGCTTAATATGAAGACCAGGACAACAGGTCTACACCAGGGGCCTTGGACAACAGGTCTACCGTGTGGATGGGCTGCCTAATGCCAAGTCCTGGCCTGGACAACAGGTCTACCCCATGGGTTTGGGACAACAGGTCTACCCCATTGGCCGGGGACACAAGGTCTACCCCACAGGCCTGGGACAACAGGTCTACCTCAGGCCTCTGGATAACAGGTCTACCCTGAATGGGCTGCTTAATGAGAAGACCAGGACAACAGGTCTACCCCAGGGGCCTGGGAGAACAGGTCTACCCTCGGGCCAGGCTGCTGAACTCGAGGTCCGGCATGGGGAACACAGGTCTCCCCAAGGTATCGGGGACACCAGGTCTCCCCTGTGAATGGGCTGCTTAATACGAAGACCAGGACAACAGGTCTACACCAGGGGCCTGGGACAATAGGTCTACCCTGTGGATGGGCTGCCTAATGCCAAGTCCTGGCCTGGACACCAGGTCTACCCCATGGGTTTGGGACAACAGGTCTAACCCAGGGGCCTGGGACAAGAGGTCTACACTAGGGCCAGGCTGCCGAACACAAGGTCCGGCCTGCGGACAACGGGTCTACCCCAGGCATCGGGGACACCAGGTCTACCCAGTGGATGGGATGTCTAAGGCGTTCCTGGCCCAGATAAAAGGTCTACCCCAGGGGTTTGGGAAAACCGATCTACAGTGTGGATGGGTGGCCTAATGCAGTCCTGGCCTGGACAACAGGTCTACCCAAGGGGTTTGGGACAACAGGTCTACCCCATGGGCCGAGGACACAAGGTCTACCCCACGGGCCTGGGACAACAGGTCTACCTCAGGCCTCTGGATAACAGGTCTACCCTGAATGGGCTGCTTAATGAGAAGACCAGGACAACAGGTCTACCCCAGGGGCCTGGGACAACAGGTCTACCCTCAGGCCATGCTGCCGAACTCGAGGTCCGGCATGGGGAACAGAGGTCTACCCAAGGTATCGGGGACACCAGGTCTCCCCTGTGAATGGGCTGCTTAATACGAAGACCAGGACAACAGGTCTACACCAGGGGCCTGGGACAATCGGTCTACCCTGTGGATGGGCTGCCTAATGCCAAGTCCTGGCCTGGACAACAGGTCTACCCCATGGGTTTGGGACAACAGGTCTAACCCAGGGGCCTGGGACAACTAGGGCCAGGCTGCCGAACACGAGGTCCGGCCTGCGGACAACGGGTCTACCCCAAGCATCGGGGACACCAGGTCTTCCCAGTGGATGGGCTGTCTAAGGCGTTCCTGGCCCAGATAAAAGGTCTACCCCAGGGGTTTGGGAAAAACGATCTACTGTGTGGATGGGTGGCCTAATGCAGTCCTGGCCTGGACAACAGGTCTACCCCATGGGTTTGGGACCACAGGTCTACCCCATGGGCCGAGGACACAAGGTCTACCCCACGGGCCTGGGACAACAGGTCTACCCCATGGGCCGAGGACACAAGGTCTACCCCACGGGCCTGGGACAACAGGTCTACCTCAGGCCTCTGGATAACAGGTCTACCCTGAATGGGCTGCTTAATGAGAAGACCAGGACAACAGGTCTACCCCAGGGGCCTGGGAGAACAGGTCTACCCCAGGGCCATGCTGCCGAACTCGAGGTCCGGCATGGGGAACACAGGTCTACCCAAGGTATCAGGAACACCAGGCCTCCCCTGTGAATGGGCTGCTTAATATGAAGACCAGGACAACAGGTCTACACCAGGGGCCTTGGACAACAGGTCTACCGTGTGGATGGGCTGCCTAATGCCAAGTCCTGGCCTGGACAACAGGTCTACCCCATGGGTTTGGGACAACAGGTCTACCCCATTGGCCGGGGACACAAGGTCTACCCCACAGGCCTGGGACAACAGGTCTACCTCAGGCCTCTGGATAACAGGTCTACCCTGAATGGGCTGCTTAATGAGAAGACCAGGACAACAGGTCTACCCCAGGGGCCTGGGAGAACAGGTCTACCCTCGGGCCAGGCTGCTGAACTCGAGGTCCGGCATGGGGAACACAGGTCTACCCAAGGTATCGGGGACACCAGGTCTCCCCTGTGAATGGGCTGCTTAATACGAAGACCAGGACAACAGGTCTACACCAGGGGCCTGGGACAATAGGTCTACCCTGTGGATGGGCTGCCTAATGCCAAGTCCTGGCCTGGACAACAGGTCTACCCCATGGGTTTGGGACAACAGGTCTAACCCAGGGGCCTGGGACAACTAGGGCCAGGCTGCCGAACACGAGGTCCGGCCTGCGGACAACGGGTCTACCCCAGGCATCGGGGACACCAAGTCTACCCAGTGGATGGGCTGTCTAAGGCGTTCCTGGCCCAGATAAAGGTCTACCCCAGGGGTTTCGTAAAACCGATCTACCGTGTGGATGGGTAGCCTAATGCAGTCCTGGCCTGGACAACAGGTCTACCCCACGGGTTTGGGACAACAGGTCTACCCCATGGGCCGAGGACACAAGGTCTACCCCACGGGCCTGGGACAACAGGTCTACCTCAGGCCTCTGGATAACAGGTCTACCCTGAATGGGCTGCTTAATGAGAAGTCCAGGACAACAGGTCTACCCCAGGGGCCTGGGAGAACAGGTCTACCCTCGGGCCAGGCTGCCGAACTCGAGGTCCGGCATGGGGAACACAGGTCTACCCAAGGTATCGGGGACACCAGGTCTCCCCTGTGAATGGGCTGCTTAATACGAAGACCAGGACAACAGGTCTACACCAGGGGCCTGGGACAATAGGTCTACCGTGTGGATGGGCTGCCTAATGCCAAGTCCTGGCCTGGACAACAGGTCTACCCCATGGGTTTGGGACAACAGGTCTAACCCAGGGGCCTGGGACAACTAGGGCCAGGCTGCCGAACACGAGGTCCGGCCTGCGGACAACGGGTCTACCCCAGGCATCGGGGACACCAAGTCTACCCAGTGGATGGGCTGTCTAAGGCGTTCCTGGCCCAGATAAAGGTCTACCCCAGGGGTTTGGGAAAACCGATCTACCGTGTGGATGGGTGGCCTAATGCAGTCCTGGCCTGGACAACAGGTCTACCCAAGGGGTTTGGGACAACAGGTCTACCCAATGGGCCGAGGACACAAGGTCTACCCCACGGGCCTGGGACAACAGGTCTACCTCAGGCCTCTGGATAACAGGTCTACCCTGAATGGGCTGCTTAATGAGAAGACCAGGATAACAGGTCCACCCCAGGGGCCTGGGACAACAGGTCTACCCTCAGGCCATGCTGCCGAACTCGAGGTCCGGCATGGGGAACACAGGTCTACCCAAGGTATCGGGGACACCAGGTCTCCCCTGTGAATGGGCTGCTTAATACGAAGACCAGGACAACAGGTCTACACCAGGGGCCTGGGACAACAGGTCTACCATGTGGATGGGCTGCCTAATGCCAAGTCCTGGCCTGGACAACAGGTCTACCCCATGGGTTTGGGACAACAGGTCTACCCCATGGGCCGGGGACACAAGGTCTACCCCATGGGCCTGGGACAACAGGTCTACCTCAGGCCTCTGGATAACAGGTCTACCCTGAATGGGCTGCTTAATGAGAAGACCAGGACAACAGGTCTACCCCAGGGGCCTGGGAGAACAAGTCTACCCTCGGGCCAGGCTGCCGAACTCGAGGTCCGGCATGGGGAACACAGGTCTACCCAAGGTATCGGGGACACCAGGTCTCCCCTGTGAATGGGCTGCTTAATACGAAGACCAGGACAACAGGTCTACACCAGGGGCCTGGGACTATAGGTCTACCCTGTGGATGGGCTGCCTAATGCCAAGTCCTGGCCTGGACAACAGGTCTACCCCATGGGTTTGGGACAACAGGTCTAACCCAGGGGCCTGGGACAACTAGGGCCAGGCTGCCGAACACGAGGTCCGGCCTGCGGACAACGGGTCTACCCCAGGCATCGGGGACACCAGGTCTACCCAGTGGATGGGCTGTCTAAGGCGTTCCTGGCCCAGATAAAAGGTCTACCCCAGGGGTTTGGGAAAACCGATCTACCGTGTGGATGGGTGGCCTAATGCAGTCCTGGCCTGGACAACAGGTCTACCCCACGGGTTTGGGACAACAGGTCTACCCCATGGGCCGAGGACACAAGGTCTACCCCACGGGCCTGGGACAACAGGTCTACCTCAGGCCTCTGGATAACAGGTCTACCCTGAATGGGCTGCTTAATGAGAAGACCAGGACAACAGGTCTACCCCAGGGGCCTGGGAGAACAGGTCTACCCTCGGGCCAGGCTGCCGAACTCGAGGTCCGGCATGGGGAACACAGGTCTCCCCAAGGTATCGGGGACACCAGGTCTCCCCTGTGAATGGGCTGCTTAATACGAAGACCAGGACAACAGGTCTACACCAGGGGCCTGGGACAACAGGTCTACCGTGTGGATGGGCTGCCTAATGCGAAGTCCTGGCCTGGACAACAGGTCTACCCCATGGGTTTGGGACAACAGGTCTACCCCATGGGCCGGGGACACAAGGTCTACCCCATGGGCCTGGGACAACAGGTCTACCTCAGGCCTCTGGATAACAGGTCTACCCTCAATGGGCTGCTTAATGAGAAGACCAGGACAACAGGTCTACCCCAGGGGCCTGGGAGAACAGGTCTACCCTCGGGCCAGGCTGCCGAACTCGAGGTCCGGCATGGGGAACACAGGTCTCCCCAAGGTATCGGGGACACCAGGTCTCCCCTGTGAATGGGCTGCTTAATACGAAGACCAGGACAACAGGTCTACACCAGGGGCCTGGGACAATCGGTCTACCCTGTGGATGGGCTGCCTAATGCCAAGTCCTGGCCTGGACAACAGGTCTACCCCATGGGTTTGGGACAACAGGTCTAACCCAGGGGCATGGGACAACTAGGGCCAGGCTGCCAAACACGAGGTCCGGCCTGCGGACAACGGGTCTACCCCAGGCATCGGGGACACCAGGTCTTCCCAGTGGATGGGCTGTCTAAGGCGTTCCTGGCCCAGATAAAGGTCTACCCCAGGGGTTTGGGAAAACCGATCTACCGTGTGGATGGGTGGCCTAATGCAGTCCTGGCCTGGACAAGAGGTCTACCCCAGGGGTTTGGGACAACAGGTCTACCCCATGGGCCGAGGACACAAGGTCTACCCCACGGGCCTGGGACAACAGGTCTACCTCAGACCTCTGGATAACAGGTCTACCCTGAATGGGCTGCTTAATGAGAAGACCAGGACAACAGGTCTACCCCAGGGGCCTGGGAGAACAGGTCTACCCTCGGGCCAGGCTGCTGAACTCGAGGTCCGGCATGGGGAACACAGGTCTACCCAAGGTATCGGGGACACCAGGTCTCCCCTGTGAATGGGCTGCTTAATACGAAGACCAGGACAACAGGTCTACACCAGGGGCCTGGGACAATAGGTCTACCCTGTGGATGGGCTGCCTAATGCCAAGTCCTGGCCTGGACAACAGGTCTACCCCATGGGTTTGGGACAACAGGTCTAACCCAGGGGCCTGGGACAACTAGGGCCAGGCTGCCGAACACGAGGTCCGGCCTGCGGACAACGGGTCTACCCCAGGCATCGGGGACACCAAGTCTACCCAGTGGATGGGCTGTCTAAGGCGTTCCTGGCCCAGATAAAGGTCTACCCCAGGGGTTTCGTAAAACCGATCTACCGTGTGGATGGGTAGCCTAATGCAGTCCTGGCCTGGACAACAGGTCTACCCCACGGGTTTGGGACAACAGGTCTACCCCATGGGCCGAGGACACAAGGTCTACCCCACGGGCCTGGGACAACAGGTCTACCTAAGGCCTCTGGATAACAGGTCTACCCTGAATGGGCTGCTTAATGAGAAGTCCAGGACAACAGGTCTACCCCAGGGGCCTGGGAGAACAGGTCTACCCTCGGGCCAGGCTGCCGAACTCGAGGTCCGGCATGGGGAACACAGGTCTACCCAAGGTATCGGGGACACCAGGTCTCCCCTGTGAATGGGCTGCTTAATACGAAGACCAGGACAACAGGTCTACACCAGGGGCCTGGGACAATAGGTCTACCGTGTGGATGGGCTGCCTAATGCCAAGTCCTGGCCTGGACAACAGGTCTACCCCATGGGTTTGGGACAACAGGTCTAACCCAGGGGCCTGGGACAACTAGGGCCAGGCTGCCGAACACGAGGTCCGGCCTGCGGACAACGGGTCTACCCCAGGCATCGGGGACACCAAGTCTACCCAGTGGATGGGCTGTCTAAGGCGTTCCTGGCCCAGATAAAGGTCTACCCCAGGGGTTTGGGAAAACCGATCTACCGTGTGGATGGGTGGCCTAATGCAGTCCTGGCCTGGACAACAGGTCTACCCAAGGGGTTTGGGACAACAGGTCTACCCAATGGGCCGAGGACACAAGGTCTACCCCACGGGCCTGGGACAACAGGTCTACCTCAGGCCTCTGGATAACAGGTCTACCCTGAATGGGCTGCTTAATGAGAAGACCAGGATAACAGGTCCACCCCAGGGGCCTGGGACAACAGGTCTACCCTCAGGCCATGCTGCCGAACTCGAGGTCCGGCATGGGGAACACAGGTCTACCCAAGGTATCGGGGACACCAGGTCTCCCCTGTGAATGGGCTGCTTAATACGAAGACCAGGACAACAGGTCTACACCAGGGGCCTGGGACAATCGGTCTACCCTGTGGATGGGCTGCCTAATGCCAAGTCCTGGCCTGGACAACAGGTCTACCCCATGGGTTTGGGACAACAGGTCTACCCCATGGGCCGGGGACACAAGGTCTACCCCATGGGCCTGGGACAACAGGTCTACCTCAGGCCTCTGGATAACAGGTCTACCCTCAATGGGCTGCTTAATGAGAAGACCAGGACAACAGGTCTACCCCAGGGGCCTGGGAGAACAAGTCTACCCTCGGGCCAGGCTGCCGAACTCGAGGTCCGGCATGGGGAACACAGGTCTACCCAAGGTATCGGGGACACCAGGTCTCCCCTGTGAATGGGCTGCTTAATACGAAGACCAGGACAACAGGTCTACACCAGGGGCCTGGGACTATAGGTCTACCCTGTGGATGGGCTGCCTAATGCCAAGTCCTGGCCTGGACAACAGGTCTACCCCATGGGTTTGGGACAACAGGTCTAACCCAGGGGCCTGGGACAACTAGGGCCAGGCTGCCGAACACGAGGTCCGGCCTGCGGACAACGGGTCTACCCCAGGCATCGGGGACACCAGGTCTACCCAGTGGATGGGCTGTCTAAGGCGTTCCTGGCCCAGATAAAAGGTCTACCCCAGGGGTTTGGGAAAACCGATCTACCGTGTGGATGGGTGGCCTAATGCAGTCCTGGCCTGGACAACAGGTCTACCCCACGGGTTTGGGACAACAGGTCTACCCCATGGGCCGAGGACACAAGGTCTACCCCACGGGCCTGGGACAACAGGTCTACCTCAGGCCTCTGGATAACAGGTCTACCCTGAATGGGCTGCTTAATGAGAAGACCAGGACAACAGGTCTACCCCAGGGGCCTGGGAGAACAGGTCTACCCTCGGGCCAGGCTGCCGAACTCGAGGTCCGGCATGGGGAACACAGGTCTACCCAAGGTATCGGGGACACCAGGTCTCCCCTGTGAATGGGCTGCTTAATACGAAGACCAGGACAACAGGTCTACACCAGGGGCCTGGGACAACAGGTCTACCCTGTGGATGGGCTGACTAATGCGAAGTCCTGGCCTGGACAACAGGTCTACCCCATGGGTTTGGGACAACAGGTCTACCCCATGGGCCGGGGACACAAGGTCTACCCCATGGGCCTGGGACAACAGGTCTACCTCAGGCCTCTGGATAACAGGTCTACCCTCAATGGGCTGCTTAATGAGAAGACCAGGACAACAGGTCTACCCCAGGGGCCTGGGAGAACAGGTCTACCCTCGGGCCAGGCTGCCGAACTCGAGGTCCGGCATGGGGAACACAGGTCTCCCCAAGGTATCGGGGACACCAGGTCTCCCCTGTGAATGGGCTGCTTAATACGAAGACCAGGACAACAGGTCTACACCAGGGGCCTGGGACAATCGGTCTACCCTGTGGATGGGCTGCCTAATGCCAAGTCCTGGCCTGGACAACAGGTCTACCCCATGGGTTTGGGACAACAGGTCTAACCCAGGGGCATGGGACAACTAGGGCCAGGCTGCCAAACACGAGGTCCGGCCTGCGGACAACGGGTCTACCCCAGGCATCGGGGACACCAGGTCTTCCCAGTGGATGGGCTGTCTAAGGCGTTCCTGGCCCAGATAAAGGTCTACCCCAGGGGTTTGGGAAAACCGATCTACCGTGTGGATGGGCTGCCTAATGCCAAGTCCTGGCCTGGACAACAGGTCTACCCCAGGGCTTTGGGACAACAGGTCTACCCCATGGGCCGGGGACACAAGGTCTACCCCACGGGCCTGGGACAACAGGTCTACCTCAGGCCTCTGGATAACAGGTCTACCCTGAATGGGCTGCTTAATGAGAAGACCAGGACAACAGGTCTACCCCAGGGGCCTGGGAGAACAAGTCTACCCTCGGGCCAGGCTGCCGAACTCGAGGTCCGGCATGGGGAACACAGGTCTACCCAAGGTATCGGGGACACCAGGTCTCCCCTGTGAATGGGCTGCTTAATACGAAGACCAGGACAACAGGTCTACACCAGGGGCCTGGGACTATAGGTCTACCCTGTGGATGGGCTGCCTAATGCCAAGTCCTGGCCTGGACAACAGGTCTACCCCATGGGTTTGGGACAACAGGTCTAACCCAGGGGCCTGGGACAACTAGGGCCAGGCTGCCGAACACGAGGTCCGGCCTGCGGACAACGGGTCTACCCCAGGCATCGGGGACACCAGGTCTACCCAGTGGATGGGCTGTCTAAGGCGTTCCTGGCCCAGATAAAAGGTCTACCCCAGGGGTTTGGGAAAACCGATCTACCGTGTGGATGGGTAGCCTAATGCAGTCCTGGCCTGGACAACAGGTCTACCCCACGGGTTTGGGACAACAGGTCTACCCCATGGGCCGAGGACACAAGGTCTACCCCACGGGCCTGGGACAACAGGTCTACCTCAGGCCTCTGGATAACAGGTCTACCCTGAATGGGCTGCTTAATGAGAAGACCAGGACAACAGGTCTACCCCAGGGGCCTGGGAGAACAGGTCTACCCTCGGGCCAGGCTGCCGAACTCGAGGTCCGGCATGGGGAACACAGGTCTCCCCAAGGTATCGGGGACACCAGGTCTCCCCTGTGAATGGGCTGCTTAATACGAAGACCAGGACAACAGGTCTACACCAGGGGCCTGGGACAACAGGTCTACCGTGTGGATGGGCTGCCTAATGCGAAGTCCTGGCCTGGACAACAGGTCTACCCCATGGGTTTGGGACAACAGGTCTACCCCATGGGTCGGGGACACAAGGTCTACCCCATGGGCCTGGGACAACAGGTCTACCTCAGGCCTCTGGATAACAGGTCTACCCTCAATGGGCTGCTTAATGAGAAGACCAGGACAACAGGTCTACCCCAGGGGCCTGGGAGAACAGGTCTACCCTCGGGCCAGGCTGCCGAACTCGAGGTCCGGCATGGGGAACACAGGTCTCCCCAAGGTATCGGGGACACCAGGTCTCCCCTGTGAATGGGCTGCTTAATACGAAGACCAGGACAACAGGTCTACACCAGGGGCCTGGGACAATCGGTCTACCCTGTGGATGGGCTGCCTAATGCCAAGTCCTGGCCTGGACAACAGGTCTACCCCATGGGTTTGGGACAACAGGTCTAACCCAGGGGCATGGGACAACTAGGGCCAGGCTGCCAAACACGAGGTCCGGCCTGCGGACAACGGGTCTACCCCAGGCATCGGGGACACCAGGTCTTCCCAGTGGATGGGCTGTCTAAGGCGTTCCTGGCCCAGATAAAGGTCTACCCCAGGGGTTTGGGAAAACCGATCTACCGTGTGGATGGGTGGCCTAATGCAGTCCTGGCCTGGACAAGAGGTCTACCCCAGGGGTTTGGGACAACAGGTCTACCCCATGGGCCGAGGACACAAGGTCTACCCCACGGGCCTGGGACAACAGGTCTACCTCAGACCTCTGGATAACAGGTCTACCCTGAATGGGCTGCTTAATGAGAAGACCAGGACAACAGGTCTACCCCAGGGGCCTGGGAGAACAGGTCTACCCTCGGGCCAGGCTGCTGAACTCGAGGTCCGGCATGGGGAACACAGGTCTACCCAAGGTATCGGGGACACCAGGTCTCCCCTGTGAATGGGCTGCTTAATACGAAGACCAGGGCAACAGGTCTACACCAGGGGCCTGGGACAATAGGTCTACCCTGTGGATGGGCTGCCTAATGCCAAGTCCTGGCCTGGACAACAGGTCTACCCCATGGGTTTGGGACAACAGGTCTAACCCAGGGGCCTGGGACAACTAGGGCCAGGCTGCCGAACACGAGGTCCGGCCTGCGGACAACGGGTCTACCCCAGGCATCGGGGACACCAAGTCTACCCAGTGGATGGGCTGTCTAAGGCGTTCCTGGCCCAGATAAAGGTCTACCCCAGGGGTTTCGTAAAACCGATCTACCGTGTGGATGGGTAGCCTAATGCAGTCCTGGCCTGGACAACAGGTCTACCCCACGGGTTTGGGACAACAGGTCTACCCCATGGGCCGAGGACACAAGGTCTACCCCACGGGCCTGGGACAACAGGTCTACCTAAGGCCTCTGGATAACAGGTCTACCCTGAATGGGCTGCTTAATGAGAAGTCCAGGACAACAGGTCTACCCCAGGGGCCTGGGAGAACAGGTCTACCCTCGGGCCAGGCTGCCGAACTCGAGGTCCGGCATGGGGAACACAGGTCTACCCAAGGTATCGGGGACACCAGGTCTCCCCTGTGAATGGGCTGCTTAATACGAAGACCAGGACAACAGGTCTACACCAGGGGCCTGGGACAATAGGTCTACCGTGTGGATGGGCTGCCTAATGCCAAGTCCTGGCCTGGACAACAGGTCTACCCCATGGGTTTGGGACAACAGGTCTAACCCAGGGGCCTGGGACAACTAGGGCCAGGCTGCCGAACACGAGGTCCGGCCTGCGGACAACGGGTCTACCCCAGGCATCGGGGACACCAAGTCTACCCAGTGGATGGGCTGTCTAAGGCGTTCCTGGCCCAGATAAAGGTCTACCCCAGGGGTTTGGGAAAACCGATCTACCGTGTGGATGGGTGGCCTAATGCAGTCCTGGCCTGGACAACAGGTCTACCCAAGGGGTTTGGGACAACAGGTCTACCCAATGGGCCGAGGACACAAGGTCTACCCCACGGGCCTGGGACAACAGGTCTACCTCAGGCCTCTGGATAACAGGTCTACCCTGAATGGGCTGCTTAATGAGAAGACCAGGATAACAGGTCCACCCCAGGGGCCTGGGACAACAGGTCTACCCTCAGGCCATGCTGCCGAACTCGAGGTCCGGCATGGGGAACACAGGTCTACCCAAGGTATCGGGGACACCAGGTCTCCCCTGTGAATGGGCTGCTTAATACGAAGACCAGGACAACAGGTCTACACCAGGGGCCTGGGACAATCGGTCTACCCTGTGGATGGGCTGCCTAATGCCAAGTCCTGGCCTGGACAACAGGTCTACCCCATGGGTTTGGGACAACAGGTCTACCCCATGGGCCGGGGACACAAGGTCTACCCCATGGGCCTGGGACAACAGGTCTACCTCAGGCCTCTGGATAACAGGTCTACCCTGAATGGGCTGCTTAATGAGAAGACCAGGACAACAGGTCTACCCCAGGGGCCTGGGAGAACAAGTCTACCCTCGGGCCAGGCTGCCGAACTCGAGGTCCGGCATGGGGAACACAGGTCTACCCAAGGTATCGGGGACACCAGGTCTCCCCTGTGAATGGGCTGCTTAATACGAAGACCAGGACAACAGGTCTACACCAGGGGCCTGGGACTATAGGTCTACCCTGTGGATGGGCTGCCTAATGCCAAGTCCTGGCCTGGACAACAGGTCTACCCCATGGGTTTGGGACAACAGGTCTAACCCAGGGGCCTGGGACAACTAGGGCCAGGCTGCCGAACACGAGGTCCGGCCTGCGGACAACGGGTCTACCCCAGGCATCGGGGACACCAGGTCTACCCAGTGGATGGGCTGTCTAAGGCGTTCCTGGCCCAGATAAAAGGTCTACCCCAGGGGTTTGGGAAAACCGATCTACCGTGTGGATGGGTGGCCTAATGCAGTCCTGGCCTGGACAACAGGTCTACCCCACGGGTTTGGGACAACAGGTCTACCCCATGGGCCGAGGACACAAGGTCTACCCCACGGGCCTGGGACAACAGGTCTACCTCAGGCCTCTGGATAACAGGTCTACCCTGAATGGGCTGCTTAATGAGAAGACCAGGACAACAGGTCTACCCCAGGGGCCTGGGAGAACAGGTCTACCCTCGGGCCAGGCTGCCGAACTCGAGGTCCGGCATGGGGAACACAGGTCTACCCAAGGTATCGGGGACACCAGGTCTCCCCTGTGAATGGGCTGCTTAATACGAAGACCAGGACAACAGGTCTACACCAGGGGCCTGGGACAACAGGTCTACCCTGTGGATGGGCTGACTAATGCGAAGTCCTGGCCTGGACAACAGGTCTACCCCATGGGTTTGGGACAACAGGTCTACCCCATGGGCCGGGGACACAAGGTCTACCCCATGGGCCTGGGACAACAGGTCTACCTCAGGCCTCTGGATAACAGGTCTACCCTCAATGGGCTGCTTAATGAGAAGACCAGGACAACAGGTCTACCCCAGGGGCCTGGGAGAACAGGTCTACCCTCGGGCCAGGCTGCCGAACTCGAGGTCCGGCATGGGGAACACAGGTCTCCCCAAGGTATCGGGGACACCAGGTCTCCCCTGTGAATGGGCTGCTTAATACGAAGACCAGGACAACAGGTCTACACCAGGGGCCTGGGACAATCGGTCTACCCTGTGGATGGGCTGCCTAATGCCAAGTCCTGGCCTGGACAACAGGTCTACCCCATGGGTTTGGGACAACAGGTCTAACCCAGGGGCATGGGACAACTAGGGCCAGGCTGCCAAACACGAGGTCCGGCCTGCGGACAACGGGTCTACCCCAGGCATCGGGGACACCAGGTCTTCCCAGTGGATGGGCTGTCTAAGGCGTTCCTGGCCCAGATAAAGGTCTACCCCAGGGGTTTGGGAAAACCGATCTACCGTGTGGATGGGCTGCCTAATGCCAAGTCCTGGCCTGGACAACAGGTCTACCCCAGGGCTTTGGGACAACAGGTCTACCCCATGGGCCGGGGACACAAGGTCTACCCCACGGGCCTGGGACAACAGGTCTACCTCAGGCCTCTGGATAACAGGTCTACCCTGAATGGGCTGCTTAATGAGAAGACCAGGACAACAGGTCTACCCCAGGGGCCTGGGAGAACAGGTCTACCCTCGGGCCAGGCTGCCGAACTCGAGGTCCGGCATGGGGAACACAGGTCTCCCCAAGGTATCGGGGACACCAGGTCTCCCCTGTGAATGGGCTGCTTAATACGAAGACCAGGACAACAGGTCTACACCAGGGGCCTGGGACAATCGGTCTACCCTGTGGATGGGCTGCCTAATGCCAAGTCCTGGCCTGGACAACAGGTCTACCCCATGGGTTTGGGACAACAGGTCTAACCCAGGGGCCTGGGACAACTAGGGCCAGGCTGCCAAACACGAGGTCCGGCCTGCGGACAACGGGTCTACCCCAGGCATCGGGGACACCAGGTCTTCCCAGTGGATGGGCTGTCTAAGGCGTTCCTGGCCCAGATAAAGGTCTACCCCAGGGGTTTCGTAAAACCGATCTACCGTGTGGATGGGTGGCCTAATGCAGTCCTGGCCTGGACAACAGGTCTACCCTACGGGTTTGGGACAACAGGTCTACCCCATGGGCCGAGGACACAAGGTCTACCCCACGGGCCTGGGACAACAGGTCTACCTAAGGCCTCTGGATAACAGGTCTACCCTGAATGGGCTGCTTAATGAGAAGTCCAGGACAACAGGTCTACCCCAGGGGCCTGGGAGAACAGGTCTACCCTCGGGCCAGGCTGCCGAACTCGAGGTCCGGCATGGGGAACACAGGTCTACCCAAGGTATCGGGGACACCAGGTCTCCCCTGTGAATGGGCTGCTTAATACGAAGACCAGGACAACAGGTCTACACCAGGGGCCTGGGACAATAGGTCTACCGTGTGGATGGGCTGCCTAATGCCAAGTCCTGGCCTGGACAACAGGTCTACCCCATGGGTTTGGGACAACAGGTCTAACCCAGGGGCCTGGGACAACTAGGGCCAGGCTGCCGAACACGAGGTCCGGCCTGCGGACAACGGGTCTACCCCAGGCATCGGGGACACCAAGTCTACCCGGTGGATGGGCTGTCTAAGGCGTTCCTGGCCCAGATAAAGGTCTACCCCAGGGGTTTGGGAAAACCGATCTACCGTGTGGATGGGTGGCCTAATGCAGTCCTGGCCTGGACAACAGGTCTACCCAAGGGGTTTGGGACAACAGGTCTACCCCATGGGCCGAGGACACAAGGTCTACCCCACGGGCCTGGGACAACAGGTCTACCTCAGGCCTCTGGATAACAGGTCTACCCTGAATGGGCTGCTTAATGAGAAGACCAGGACAACAGGTCTACCCCAGGGGCCTGGGAGAAACAGGTCTACCCTCGGGCCATGCTGCCGAACTCAAGGTCCGGCATGGGGAACACAGGTCTACCCAAGGTATCAGGAACACCAGGCCTCCCCTGTGAATGGGCTGCTTAATATGAAGACCAGGACAACAGGTCTACACCAGGGGCCTGGGACAACAGGTCTACCGTGTGGATGGGCTGCCTAATGCCAAGTCCTGGCCTGGACAACAGGTCTACCCCATGGGCCGGGGACACAAGGTCTACCCCACGGGCCTGGGACAACAGGTCTACCTCAGGCCTCTGGATAACAGGTCTACCCTGAATGGGCTGCTTAATGAGAAGACCAGGACAACAGGTCTACCCCAGGGGCCTGGGAGAACAAGTCTACCCTCGGGCCAGGCTGCCGAACTCGAGGTCCGGCATGGGGAACACAGGTCTACCCAAGGTATCGGGGACACCAGGTCTCCCCTGTGAATGGGCTGCTTAATACGAAGACCAGGACAACAGGTCTACACCAGGGGCCTGGGACAATAGGTCTACCCTGTGGATGGGCTGCCTAATGCCAAGTCCTGGCCTGGACAACAGGTCTACCCCATGGGTTTGAGACAACAGGTCTACCCCAGGGGCCTGGGACAACAGGTCTACCCTCAGGCCATGCTGCCGAACTCGAGGTCCGGCATGGGGAACACAGGTCTCCCCAAGGTATCGGGGACACCAGGTCTCCCCTGTGAATGGGCTGCTTAATACGAAGACCAGGACAACAGGTCTACACCAGGGGCCTGGGACAATAGGTCTACCCTGTGGATGGGCTGCCTAATGCCAAGTCCTGGCCTGGACAACAGGTCTACCCCATGGGTTTGGGACAACAGGTCTAACCCAGGGGCCTGGGACAAGAGGTCTACACTAGGGCCAGGCTGCCGAACACGAGGTCCGGCCTGCGGACAACGGGTCTACCCCAGGCATCGGGGACACCAGGTCTACCCAGTGGATGCGATGTCTAAGGCGTTCCTGGCCCAGATAAAAGGTCTACCCCAGGGGTTTGGGAAAACCGATCTACAGTGTGGATGGGTGGCCTAATGCAGTCCTGGCCTGGACAACAGGTCTACCCAAGGGGTTTGGGACAACAGGTCTACCCCATGGGCCGAGGACACAAGGTCTACCCCACGGGCCTGGGACAACAGGTCTACCTCAGGCCTCTGGATAACAGGTCTACCCTGAATGGGCTGCTTAATGAGAAGACCAGGACAACAGGTCTACCCCAGGGGCCTGGGACAACAGGTCTACCCTCAGGCCATGCTGCCGAACTCGAGGTCCGGCATGGGGAACAGAGGTCTACCCAAGGTATCGGGGACACCAGGTCTCCCCTGTGAATGGGCTGCTTAATACGAAGACCAGGACAACAGGTCTACACCAGGGGCCTGGGACAATCGGTCTACCCTGTGGATGGGCTGCCTAATGCCAAGTCCTGGCCTGGACAACAGGTCTACCCCATGGGTTTGGGACAACAGGTCTAACCCAGGGGCCTGGGACAACTAGGGCCAGGCTGCC
Source organism: Molothrus aeneus (assembly GCF_037042795.1). NCBI lineage: Eukaryota > Metazoa > Chordata > Aves > Passeriformes > Icteridae > Molothrus > Molothrus aeneus. Next base: position 917,097 of record NW_027099133.1, on the reverse strand, counting down.
GAACACGAGGTCCGGCCTGCGGACAACGGGTCTACCCCAGGCATCGGGGACACCAGGTCTTCCCAGTGGATGGGCTGTCTAAGGCGTTCCTGGCCCAGATAAAAGGTCTACCCCAGGGGTTTGGGAAAACCGATCTACCGTGTGGATGGGTGGCCTAATGCAGTCCTGGCCTGGACAACAGGTCTACCCCACGGGTTTGGGACAACAGGTCTACCCCATGGGCCGAGGACACAAGGTCTACCCCACGGGCCTGGGACAACAGGTCTACCTCAGGCCTCTGGATAACAGGTCTACCCTGAATGGGCTGCTTAATGAGAAGACCAGGACAACAGGTCTACCCCAGGGGCCTGGGAGAACAGGTCTACCCTCGGGCCAGGCTGCCGAACTCGAGGTCCGGCATGGGGAACACAGGTCTACCCAAGGTATCGGGGACACCAGGTCTCCCCTGTGAATGGGCTGCTTAATACGAAGACCAGGACAACAGGTCTACACCAGGGGCCTGGGACAACAGGTCTACCCTGTGGATGGGCTGACTAATGCGAAGTCCTGGCCTGGACAACAGGTCTACCCCATGGGTTTGGGACAACAGGTCTACCCCATGGGCCGGGGACACAAGGTCTACCCCATGGGCCTGGGACAACAGGTCTACCTCAGGCCTCTGGATAACAGGTCTACCCTCAATGGGCTGCTTAATGAGAAGACCAGGACAACAGGTCTACCCCAGGGGCCTGGGAGAACAGGTCTACCCTCGGGCCAGGCTGCCGAACTCGAGGTCCGGCATGGGGAACACAGGTCTCCCCAAGGTATCGGGGACACCAGGTCTCCCCTGTGAATGGGCTGCTTAATACGAAGACCAGGACAACAGGTCTACACCAGGGGCCTGGGACAATCGGTCTACCCTGTGGATGGGCTGCCTAATGCCAAGTCCTGGCCTGGACAACAGGTCTACCCCATGGGTTTGGGACAACAGGTCTAACCCAGGGGCATGGGACAACTAGGGCCAGGCTGCCAAACACGAGGTCCGGCCTGCGGACAACGGGTCTACCCCAGGCATCGGGGACACCAGGTCTTCCCAGTGGATGGGCTGTCTAAGGCGTTCCTGGCCCAGATAAAGGTCTACCCCAGGGGTTTGGGAAAACCGATCTACCGTGTGGATGGGTGGCCTAATGCAGTCCTGGCCTGGACAACAGGTCTACCCAAGGGGTTTGGGACAACAGGTCTACCCAATGGGCCGAGGACACAAGGTCTACCCCACGGGCCTGGGACAACAGGTCTACCTCAGGCCTCTGGATAACAGGTCTACCCTGAATGGGCTGCTTAATGAGAAGACCAGGATAACAGGTCCACCCCAGGGGCCTGGGACAACAGGTCTACCCTCAGGCCATGCTGCCGAACTCGAGGTCCGGCATGGGGAACACAGGTCTACCCAAGGTATCGGGGACACCAGGTCTCCCCTGTGAATGGGCTGCTTAATACGAAGACCAGGACAACAGGTCTACACCAGGGGCCTGGGACAATCGGTCTACCCTGTGGATGGGCTGCCTAATGCCAAGTCCTGGCCTGGACAACAGGTCTACCCCATGGGTTTGGGACAACAGGTCTACCCCATGGGCCGGGGACACAAGGTCTACCCCATGGGCCTGGGACAACAGGTCTACCTCAGGCCTCTGGATAACAGGTCTACCCTGAATGGGCTGCTTAATGAGAAGACCAGGACAACAGGTCTACCCCAGGGGCCTGGGAGAACAAGTCTACCCTCGGGCCAGGCTGCCGAACTCGAGGTCCGGCATGGGGAACACAGGTCTACCCAAGGTATCGGGGACACCAGGTCTCCCCTGTGAATGGGCTGCTTAATACGAAGACCAGGACAACAGGTCTACACCAGGGGCCTGGGACTATAGGTCTACCCTGTGGATGGGCTGCCTAATGCCAAGTCCTGGCCTGGACAACAGGTCTACCCCATGGGTTTGGGACAACAGGTCTAACCCAGGGGCCTGGGACAACTAGGGCCAGGCTGCCGAACACGAGGTCCGGCCTGCGGACAACGGGTCTACCCCAGGCATCGGGGACACCAGGTCTACCCAGTGGATGGGCTGTCTAAGGCGTTCCTGGCCCAGATAAAAGGTCTACGTCAGGGGTTTGGGAAAACCGATCTACCGTGTGGATGGGTGGCCTAATGCAGTCCTGGCCTGGACAACAGGTCTACCCCACGGGTTTGGGACAACAGGTCTACCCCATGGGCCGAGGACACAAGGTCTACCCCACGGGCCTGGGACAACAGGTCTACCTCAGGCCTCTGGATAACAGGTCTACCCTGAATGGGCTGCTTAATGAGAAGACCAGGACAACAGGTCTACCCCAGGGGCCTGGGAGAACAGGTCTACCCTCGGGCCAGGCTGCCGAACTCGAGGTCCGGCATGGGGAACACAGGTCTACCCAAGGTATCGGGGACACCAGGTCTCCCCTGTGAATGGGCTGCTTAATACGAAGACCAGGACAACAGGTCTACACCAGGGGCCTGGGACAACAGGTCTACCCTGTGGATGGGCTGACTAATGCGAAGTCCTGGCCTGGACAACAGGTCTACCCCATGGGTTTGGGACAACAGGTCTACCCCATGGGCCGGGGACACAAGGTCTACCCCATGGGCCTGGGACAACAGGTCTACCTCAGGCCTCTGGATAACAGGTCTACCCTCAATGGGCTGCTTAATGAGAAGACCAGGACAACAGGTCTACCCCAGGGGCCTGGGAGAACAGGTCTACCCTCGGGCCAGGCTGCCGAACTCGAGGTCCGGCATGGGGAACACAGGTCTCCCCAAGGTATCGGGGACACCAGGTCTCCCCTGTGAATGGGCTGCTTAATACGAAGACCAGGACAACAGGTCTACACCAGGGGCCTGGGACAACAGGTCTACCGTGTGGATGGGCTGCCTAATGCGAAGTCCTGGCCTGGACAACAGGTCTACCCCATGGGTTTGGGACAACAGGTCTACCCCATGGGCCGGGGACACAAGGTCTACCCCATGGGCCTGGGACAACAGGTCTACCTCAGGCCTCTGGATAACAGGTCTACCCTCAATGGGCTGCTTAATGAGAAGACCAGGACAACAGGTCTACCCCAGGGGCCTGGGAGAACAGGTCTACCCTCGGGCCAGGCTGCCGAACTCGAGGTCCGGCATGGGGAACACAGGTCTCCCCAAGGTATCGGGGACACCAGGTCTCCCCTGTGAATGGGCTGCTTAATACGAAGACCAGGACAACAGGTCTACACCAGGGGCCTGGGACAATCGGTCTACCCTGTGGATGGGCTGCCTAATGCCAAGTCCTGGCCTGGACAACAGGTCTACCCCATGGGTTTGGGACAACAGGTCTAACCCAGGGGCATGGGACAACTAGGGCCAGGCTGCCAAACACGAGGTCCGGCCTGCGGACAACGGGTCTACCCCAGGCATCGGGGACACCAGGTCTTCCCAGTGGATGGGCTGTCTAAGGCGTTCCTGGCCCAGATAAAGGTCTACCCCAGGGGTTTGGGAAAACCGATCTACCGTGTGGATGGGTGGCCTAATGCAGTCCTGGCCTGGACAAGAGGTCTACCCCAGGGGTTTGGGACAACAGGTCTACCCCATGGGCCGAGGACACAAGGTCTACCCCACGGGCCTGGGACAACAGGTCTACCTCAGACCTCTGGATAACAGGTCTACCCTGAATGGGCTGCTTAATGAGAAGACCAGGACAACAGGTCTACCCCAGGGGCCTGGGAGAACAGGTCTACCCTCGGGCCAGGCTGCTGAACTCGAGGTCCGGCATGGGGAACACAGGTCTACCCAAGGTATCGGGGACACCAGGTCTCCCCTGTGAATGGGCTGCTTAATACGAAGACCAGGACAACAGGTCTACACCAGGGGCCTGGGACAATAGGTCTACCGTGTGGATGGGCTGCCTAATGCCAAGTCCTGGCCTGGACAACAGGTCTACCCCATGGGTTTGGGACAACAGGTCTAACCCAGGGGCCTGGGACAACTAGGGCCAGGCTGCCGAACACGAGGTCCGGCCTGCGGACAACGGGTCTACCCCAGGCATCGGGGACACCAAGTCTACCCAGTGGATGGGCTGTCTAAGGCGTTCCTGGCCCAGATAAAGGTCTACCCCAGGGGTTTCGTAAAACCGATCTACCGTGTGGATGGGTAGCCTAATGCAGTCCTGGCCTGGACAACAGGTCTACCCCACGGGTTTGGGACAACAGGTCTACCCCATGGGCCGAGGACACAAGGTCTACCCCACGGGCCTGGGACAACAGGTCTACCTAAGGCCTCTGGATAACAGGTCTACCCTGAATGGGCTGCTTAATGAGAAGTCCAGGACAACAGGTCTACCCCAGGGGCCTGGGAGAACAGGTCTACCCTCGGGCCAGGCTGCCGAACTCGAGGTCCGGCATGGGGAACACAGGTCTACCCAAGGTATCGGGGACACCAGGTCTCCCCTGTGAATGGGCTGCTTAATACGAAGACCAGGACAACAGGTCTACACCAGGGGCCTGGGACAATAGGTCTACCGTGTGGATGGGCTGCCTAATGCCAAGTCCTGGCCTGGACAACAGGTCTACCCCATGGGTTTGGGACAACAGGTCTAACCCAGGGGCCTGGGACAACTAGGGCCAGGCTGCCGAACACGAGGTCCGGCCTGCGGACAACGGGTCTACCCCAGGCATCGGGGACACCAAGTCTACCCAGTGGATGGGCTGTCTAAGGCGTTCCTGGCCCAGATAAAGGTCTACCCCAGGGGTTTGGGAAAACCGATCTACCGTGTGGATGGGTGGCCTAATGCAGTCCTGGCCTGGACAACAGGTCTACCCAAGGGGTTTGGGACAACAGGTCTACCCTATGGGCCGAGGACACAAGGTCTACCCCACGGGCCTGGGACAACAGGTCTACCTCAGGCCTCTGGATAACAGGTCTACCCTGAATGGGCTGCTTAATGAGAAGACCAGGATAACAGGTCCACCCCAGGGGCCTGGGACAACAGGTCTACCCTCAGGCCATGCTGCCGAACTCGAGGTCCGGCATGGGGAACACAGGTCTACCCAAGGTATCGGGGACACCAGGTCTCCCCTGTGAATGGGCTGCTTAATACGAAGACCAGGACAACAGGTCTACACCAGGGGCCTGGGACAATCGGTCTACCCTGTGGATGGGCTGCCTAATGCCAAGTCCTGGCCTGGACAACAGGTCTACCCCATGGGTTTGGGACAACAGGTCTACCCCATGGGCCGGGGACACAAGGTCTACCCCATGGGCCTGGGACAACAGGTCTACCTCAGGCCTCTGGATAACAGGTCTACCCTGAATGGGCTGCTTAATGAGAAGACCAGGACAACAGGTCTACCCCAGGGGCCTGGGAGAACAAGTCTACCCTCGGGCCAGGCTGCCGAACTCGAGGTCCGGCATGGGGAACACAGGTCTACCCAAGGTATCGGGGACACCAGGTCTCCCCTGTGAATGGGCTGCTTAATACGAAGACCAGGACAACAGGTCTACACCAGGGGCCTGGGACTATAGGTCTACCCTGTGGATGGGCTGCCTAATGCCAAGTCCTGGCCTGGACAACAGGTCTACCCCATGGGTTTGGGACAACAGGTCTAACCCAGGGGCCTGGGACAACTAGGGCCAGGCTGCCGAACACGAGGTCCGGCCTGCGGACAACGGGTCTACCCCAGGCATCGGGGACACCAGGTCTACCCAGTGGATGGGCTGTCTAAGGCGTTCCTGGCCCAGATAAAAGGTCTACCCCAGGGGTTTGGGAAAACCGATCTACCGTGTGGATGGGTGGCCTAATGCAGTCCTGGCCTGGACAACAGGTCTACCCCACGGGTTTGGGACAACAGGTCTACCCCATGGGCCGAGGACACAAGGTCTACCCCACGGGCCTGGGACAACAGGTCTACCTCAGGCCTCTGGATAACAGGTCTACCCTGAATGGGCTGCTTAATGAGAAGACCAGGACAACAGGTCTACCCCAGGGGCCTGGGAGAACAGGTCTACCCTCGGGCCAGGCTGCCGAACTCGAGGTCCGGCATGGGGAACACAGGTCTACCCAAGGTATCGGGGACACCAGGTCTCCCCTGTGAATGGGCTGCTTAATACGAAGACCAGGACAACAGGTCTACACCAGGGGCCTGGGACAACAGGTCTACCCTGTGGATGGGCTGACTAATGCGAAGTCCTGGCCTGGACAACAGGTCTACCCCATGGGTTTGGGACAACAGGTCTACCCCATGGGCCGGGGACACAAGGTCTACCCCATGGGCCTGGGACAACAGGTCTACCTCAGGCCTCTGGATAACAGGTCTACCCTCAATGGGCTGCTTAATGAGAAGACCAGGACAACAGGTCTACCCCAGGGGCCTGGGAGAACAGGTCTACCCTCGGGCCAGGCTGCCGAACTCGAGGTCCGGCATGGGGAACACAGGTCTCCCCAAGGTATCGGGGACACCAGGTCTCCCCTGTGAATGGGCTGCTTAATACGAAGACCAGGACAACAGGTCTACACCAGGGGCCTGGGACAATCGGTCTACCCTGTGGATGGGCTGCCTAATGCCAAGTCCTGGCCTGGACAACAGGTCTACCCCATGGGTTTGGGACAACAGGTCTAACCCAGGGGCATGGGACAACTAGGGCCAGGCTGCCAAACACGAGGTCCGGCCTGCGGACAACGGGTCTACCCCAGGCATCGGGGACACCAGGTCTTCCCAGTGGATGGGCTGTCTAAGGCGTTCCTGGCCCAGATAAAGGTCTACCCCAGGGGTTTGGGAAAACCGATCTACCGTGTGGATGGGCTGCCTAATGCCAAGTCCTGGCCTGGACAACAGGTCTACCCCAGGGCTTTGGGACAACAGGTCTACCCCATGGGCCGGGGACACAAGGTCTACCCCACGGGCCTGGGACAACAGGTCTACCTCAGGCCTCTGGATAACAGGTCTACCCTGAATGGGCTGCTTAATGAGAAGACCAGGACAACAGGTCTACCCCAGGGGCCTGGGAGAACAGGTCTACCCTCGGGCCAGGCTGCCGAACTCGAGGTCCGGCATGGGGAACACAGGTCTCCCCAAGGTATCGGGGACACCAGGTCTCCCCTGTGAATGGGCTGCTTAATACGAAGACCAGGACAACAGGTCTACACCAGGGGCCTGGGACAATCGGTCTACCCTGTGGATGGGCTGCCTAATGCCAAGTCCTGGCCTGGACAACAGGTCTACCCCATGGGTTTGGGACAACAGGTCTAACCCAGGGGCCTGGGACAACTAGGGCCAGGCTGCCAAACACGAGGTCCGGCCTGCGGACAACGGGTCTACCCCAGGCATCGGGGACACCAGGTCTTCCCAGTGGATGGGCTGTCTAAGGCGTTCCTGGCCCAGATAAAGGTCTACCCCAGGGGTTTCGTAAAACCGATCTACCGTGTGGATGGGTGGCCTAATGCAGTCCTGGCCTGGACAACAGGTCTACCCTACGGGTTTGGGACAACAGGTCTACCCCATGGGCCGAGGACACAAGGTCTACCCCACGGGCCTGGGACAACAGGTCTACCTAAGGCCTCTGGATAACAGGTCTACCCTGAATGGGCTGCTTAATGAGAAGTCCAGGACAACAGGTCTACCCCAGGGGCCTGGGAGAACAGGTCTACCCTCGGGCCAGGCTGCCGAACTCGAGGTCCGGCATGGGGAACACAGGTCTACCCAAGGTATCGGGGACACCAGGTCTCCCCTGTGAATGGGCTGCTTAATACGAAGACCAGGACAACAGGTCTACACCAGGGGCCTGGGACAATAGGTCTACCGTGTGGATGGGCTGCCTAATGCCAAGTCCTGGCCTGGACAACAGGTCTACCCCATGGGTTTGGGACAACAGGTCTAACCCAGGGGCCTGGGACAACTAGGGCCAGGCTGCCGAACACGAGGTCCGGCCTGCGGACAACGGGTCTACCCCAGGCATCGGGGACACCAAGTCTACCCGGTGGATGGGCTGTCTAAGGCGTTCCTGCCCCAGATAAAGGTCTACCCCAGGGGTTTGGGAAAACCGATCTACCGTGTGGATGGGTGGCCTAATGCAGTCCTGGCCTGGACAACAGGTCTACCCAAGGGGTTTGGGACAACAGGTCTACCCCATGGGCCGAGGACACAAGGTCTACCCCACGGGCCTGGGACAACAGGTCTACCTCAGGCCTCTGGATAACAGGTCTACCCTGAATGGGCTGCTTAATGAGAAGACCAGGACAACAGGTCTACCCCAGGGGCCTGGGAGAAACAGGTCTACCCTCGGGCCATGCTGCCGAACTCAAGGTCCGGCATGGGGAACACAGGTCTACCCAAGGTATCAGGAACACCAGGCCTCCCCTGTGAATGGGCTGCTTAATATGAAGACCAGGACAACAGGTCTACACCAGGGGCCTGGGACAACAGGTCTACCGTGTGGATGGGCTGCCTAATGCCAAGTCCTGGCCTGGACAACAGGTCTACCCCATGGGCCGGGGACACAAGGTCTACCCCACGGGCCTGGGACAACAGGTCTACCTCAGGCCTCTGGATAACAGGTCTACCCTGAATGGGCTGCTTAATGAGAAGACCAGGACAACAGGTCTACCCCAGGGGCCTGGGAGAACAAGTCTACCCTCGGGCCAGGCTGCCGAACTCGAGGTCCGGCATGGGGAACACAGGTCTACCCAAGGTATCGGGGACACCAGGTCTCCCCTGTGAATGGGCTGCTTAATACGAAGACCAGGACAACAGGTCTACACCAGGGGCCTGGGACAATAGGTCTACCCTGTGGATGGGCTGCCTAATGCCAAGTCCTGGCCTGGACAACAGGTCTACCCCATGGGTTTGAGACAACAGGTCTACCCCAGGGGCCTGGGACAACAGGTCTACCCTCAGGCCATGCTGCCGAACTCGAGGTCCGGCATGGGGAACACAGGTCTCCCCAAGGTATCGGGGACACCAGGTCTCCCCTGTGAATGGGCTGCTTAATACGAAGACCAGGACAACAGGTCTACACCAGGGGCCTGGGACAATAGGTCTACCCTGTGGATGGGCTGCCTAATGCCAAGTCCTGGCCTGGACAACAGGTCTACCCCATGGGTTTGGGACAACAGGTCTAACCCAGGGGCCTGGGACAAGAGGTCTACACTAGGGCCAGGCTGCCGAACACGAGGTCCGGCCTGCGGACAACGGGTCTACCCCAGGCATCGGGGACACCAGGTCTACCCAGTGGATGCGATGTCTAAGGCGTTCCTGGCCCAGATAAAAGGTCTACCCCAGGGGTTTGGGAAAACCGATCTACAGTGTGGATGGGTGGCCTAATGCAGTCCTGGCCTGGACAACAGGTCTACCCAAGGGGTTTGGGACAACAGGTCTACCCCATGGGCCGAGGACACAAGGTCTACCCCACGGGCCTGGGACAACAGGTCTACCTCAGGCCTCTGGATAACAGGTCTACCCTGAATGGGCTGCTTAATGAGAAGACCAGGACAACAGGTCTACCCCAGGGGCCTGGGACAACAGGTCTACCCTCAGGCCATGCTGCCGAACTCGAGGTCCGGCATGGGGAACAGAGGTCTACCCAAGGTATCGGGGACACCAGGTCTCCCCTGTGAATGGGCTGCTTAATACGAAGACCAGGACAACAGGTCTACACCAGGGGCCTGGGACAATCGGTCTACCCTGTGGATGGGCTGCCTAATGCCAAGTCCTGGCCTGGACAACAGGTCTACCCCATGGGTTTGGGACAACAGGTCTAACCCAGGGGCCTGGGACAACTAGGGCCAGGCTGCCGAACACGAGGTCCGGCCTGCGGACAACGGGTCTACCCCAGGCATCGGGGACACCAGGTCTTCCCAGTGGATGGGCTGTCTAAGGCGTTCCTGGCCCAGATAAAAGGTCTACCCCAGGGGTTTGGGAAAACCGATCTACCGTGTGGATGGGTGGCCTAATGCAGTCCTGGCCTGGACAACAGGTCTACCCCACGGGTTTGGGACAACAGGTCTACCCCATGGGCCGAGGACACAAGGTCTACCCCACGGGCCTGGGACAACAGGTCTACCTCAGGCCTCTGGATAACAGGTCTACCCTGAATGGGCTGCTTAATGAGAAGACCAGGACAACAGGTCTACCCCAGGGGCCTGGGAGAACAGGTCTACCCTCGGGCCAGGCTGCCGAACTCGAGGTCCGGCATGGGGAACACAGGTCTACCCAAGGTATCGGGGACACCAGGTCTCCCCTGTGAATGGGCTGCTTAATACGAAGACCAGGACAACAGGTCTACACCAGGGGCCTGGGACAACAGGTCTACCCTGTGGATGGGCTGACTAATGCGAAGTCCTGGCCTGGACAACAGGTCTACCCCATGGGTTTGGGACAACAGGTCTACCCCATGGGCCGGGGACACAAGGTCTACCCCATGGGCCTGGGACAACAGGTCTACCTCAGGCCTCTGGATAACAGGTCTACCCTCAATGGGCTGCTTAATGAGAAGACCAGGACAACAGGTCTACCCCAGGGGCCTGGGAGAACAGGTCTACCCTCGGGCCAGGCTGCCGAACTCGAGGTCCGGCATGGGGAACACAGGTCTCCCCAAGGTATCGGGGACACCAGGTCTCCCCTGTGAATGGGCTGCTTAATACGAAGACCAGGACAACAGGTCTACACCAGGGGCCTGGGACAATCGGTCTACCCTGTGGATGGGCTGCCTAATGCCAAGTCCTGGCCTGGACAACAGGTCTACCCCATGGGTTTGGGACAACAGGTCTAACCCAGGGGCATGGGACAACTAGGGCCAGGCTGCCAAACACGAGGTCCGGCCTGCGGACAACGGGTCTACCCCAGGCATCGGGGACACCAGGTCTTCCCAGTGGATGGGCTGTCTAAGGCGTTCCTGGCCCAGATAAAGGTCTACCCCAGGGGTTTGGGAAAACCGATCTACCGTGTGGATGGGTGGCCTAATGCAGTCCTGGCCTGGACAAGAGGTCTACCCCAGGGGTTTGGGACAACAGGTCTACCCCATGGGCCGAGGACACAAGGTCTACCCCACGGGCCTGGGACAACAGGTCTACCTCAGACCTCTGGATAACAGGTCTACCCTGAATGGGCTGCTTAATGAGAAGACCAGGACAACAGGTCTACCCCAGGGGCCTGGGAGAACAGGTCTACCCTCGGGCCAGGCTGCTGAACTCGAGGTCCGGCATGGGGAACACAGGTCTACCCAAGGTATCGGGGACACCAGGTCTCCCCTGTGAATGGGCTGCTTAATACGAAGACCAGGACAACAGGTCTACACCAGGGGCCTGGGACAATAGGTCTACCCTGTGGATGGGCTGCCTAATGCCAAGTCCTGGCCTGGACAACAGGTCTACCCCATGGGTTTGGGACAACAGGTCTAACCCAGGGGCCTGGGACAACTAGGGCCAGGCTGCCGAACACGAGGTCCGGCCTGCGGACAACGGGTCTACCCCAGGCATCGGGGACACCAAGTCTACCCAGTGGATGGGCTGTCTAAGGCGTTCCTGGCCCAGATAAAGGTCTACCCCAGGGGTTTCGTAAAACCGATCTACCGTGTGGATAGGTAGCCTAATGCAGTCCTGGCCTGGACAACAGGTCTACCCCACGGGTTTGGGACAACAGGTCTACCCCATGGGCCGAGGACACAAGGTCTACCCCACGGGCCTGGGACAACAGGTCTACCTAAGGCCTCTGGATAACAGGTCTACCCTGAATGGGCTGCTTAATGAGAAGTCCAGGACAACAGGTCTACCCCAGGGGCCTGGGAGAACAGGTCTACCCTCGGGCCAGGCTGCCGAACTCGAGGTCCGGCATGGGGAACACAGGTCTACCCAAGGTATCGGGGACACCAGGTCTCCCCTGTGAATGGGCTGCTTAATACGAAGACCAGGACAACAGGTCTACACCAGGGGCCTGGGACAATAGGTCTACCGTGTGGATGGGCTGCCTAATGCCAAGTCCTGGCCTGGACAACAGGTCTACCCCATGGGTTTGGGACAACAGGTCTAACCCAGGGGCCTGGGACAACTAGGGCCAGGCTGCCGAACACGAGGTCCGGCCTGCGGACAACGGGTCTACCCCAGGCATCGGGGACACCAAGTCTACCCAGTGGATGGGCTGTCTAAGGCGTTCCTGGCCCAGATAAAGGTCTACCCCAGGGGTTTGGGAAAACCGATCTACCGTGTGGATGGGTGGCCTAATGCAGTCCTGGCCTGGACAACAGGTCTACCCAAGGGGTTTGGGACAACAGGTCTACCCAATGGGCCGAGGACACAAGGTCTACCCCACGGGCCTGGGACAACAGGTCTACCTCAGGCCTCTGGATAACAGGTCTACCCTGAATGGGCTGCTTAATGAGAAGACCAGGATAACAGGTCCACCCCATGGGCCTGGGACAACAGGTCTACCCTCAGGCCATGCTGCCGAACTCGAGGTCCGGCATGGGGAACACAGGTCTACCCAAGGTATCGGGGACACCAGGTCTCCCCTGTGAATGGGCTGCTTAATACGAAGACCAGGACAACAGGTCTACACCAGGGGCCTGGGACAATCGGTCTACCCTGTGGATGGGCTGCCTAATGCCAAGTCCTGGCCTGGACAACAGGTCTACCCCATGGGTTTGGGACAACAGGTCTAACCCAGGGGCCTGGGACAACTAGGGCCAGGCTGCCGAACACGAGGTCCGGCCTGCGGACAACGGGTCTACCCCAGGCATCGGGGACACCAGGTCTTCCCAGTGGATGGGCTGTCTAAGGCGTTCCTGGCCCAGATAAAGGTCTACCCCAGGGGTTTGGGAAAACCGATCTACCGTGTGGATGGGTGGCCTAATGCAGTCCTGGCCTGGACAACAGGTCTACCCCACGGGTTTGGGACAACAGGTCTACCCCATGGGCCGAGGACACAAGGTCTACCCCACGGGCCTGGGACAACAGGTCTACCTCAGGCCTCTGGATAACAGGTCTACCCTGAATGGGCTGCTTAATGAGAAGACCAGGACAACAGGTCTACCCCAGGGGCCTGGGAGAACAGGTCTACCCTCGGGCCAGGCTGCCGAACTCGAGGTCCGGCATGGGGAACACAGGTCTACCCAAGGTATCGGGGACACCAGGTCTCCCCTGTGAATGGGCTGCTTAATACGAAGACCAGGACAACAGGTCTACACCAGGGGCCTGGGACAACAGGTCTACCCTGTGGATGGGCTGACTAATGCGAAGTCCTGGCCTGGACAACAGGTCTACCCCATGGGTTTGGGACAACAGGTCTACCCCATGGGCCGGGGACACAAGGTCTACCCCATGGGCCTGGGACAACAGGTCTACCTCAGGCCTCTGGATAACAGGTCTACCCTCAATGGGCTGCTTAATGAGAAGACCAGGACAACAGGTCTACCCCAGGGGCCTGGGAGAACAGGTCTACCCTCGGGCCAGGCTGCCGAACTCGAGGTCCGGCATGGGGAACACAGGTCTCCCCAAGGTATCGGGGACACCAGGTCTCCCCTGTGAATGGGCTGCTTAATACGAAGACCAGGACAACAGGTCTACACCAGGGGCCTGGGACAATCGGTCTACCCTGTGGATGGGCTGCCTAATGCCAAGTCCTGGCCTGGACAACAGGTCTACCCCATGGGTTTGGGACAACAGGTCTAACCCAGGGGCATGGGACAACTAGGGCCAGGCTGCCAAACACGAGGTCCGGCCTGCGGACAACGGGTCTACCCCAGGCATCGGGGACACCAGGTCTTCCCAGTGGATGGGCTGTCTAAGGCGTTCCTGGCCCAGATAAAGGTCTACCCCAGGGGTTTGGGAAAACCGATCTACCGTGTGGATGGGTGGCCTAATGCAGTCCTGGCCTGGACAAGAGGTCTACCCCAGGGGTTTGGGACAACAGGTCTACCCCATGGGCCGAGGACACAAGGTCTACCCCACGGGCCTGGGACAACAGGTCTACCTCAGACCTCTGGATAACAGGTCTACCCTGAATGGGCTGCTTAATGAGAAGACCAGGACAACAGGTCTACCCCAGGGGCCTGGGAGAACAGGTCTACCCTCGGGCCAGGCTGCTGAACTCGAGGTCCGGCATGGGGAACACAGGTCTACCCAAGGTATCGGGGACACCAGGTCTCCCCTGTGAATGGGCTGCTTAATACGAAGACCAGGACAACAGGTCTACACCAGGGGCCTGGGACAATAGGTCTACCCTGTGGATGGGCTGCCTAATGCCAAGTCCTGGCCTGGACAACAGGTCTACCCCATGGGTTTGGGACAACAGGTCTAACCCAGGGGCCTGGGACAACTAGGGCCAGGCTGCCGAACACGAGGTCCGGCCTGCGGACAACGGGTCTACCCCAGGCATCGGGGACACCAAGTCTACCCAGTGGATGGGCTGTCTAAGGCGTTCCTGGCCCAGATAAAGGTCTACCCCAGGGGTTTCGTAAAACCGATCTACCGTGTGGATAGGTAGCCTAATGCAGTCCTGGCCTGGACAACAGGTCTACCCCACGGGTTTGGGACAACAGGTCTACCCCATGGGCCGAGGACACAAGGTCTACCCCACGGGCCTGGGACAACAGGTCTACCTAAGGCCTCTGGATAACAGGTCTACCCTGAATGGGCTGCTTAATGAGAAGTCCAGGACAACAGGTCTACCCCAGGGGCCTGGGAGAACAGGTCTACCCTCGGGCCAGGCTGCCGAACTCGAGGTCCGGCATGGGGAACACAGGTCTACCCAAGGTATCGGGGACACCAGGTCTCCCCTGTGAATGGGCTGCTTAATACGAAGACCAGGACAACAGGTCTACACCAGGGGCCTGGGACAATAGGTCTACCGTGTGGATGGGCTGCCTAATGCCAAGTCCTGGCCTGGACAACAGGTCTACCCCATGGGTTTGGGACAACAGGTCTAACCCAGGGGCCTGGGACAACTAGGGCCAGGCTGCCGAACACGAGGTCCGGCCTGCGGACAACGGGTCTACCCCAGGCATCGGGGACACCAAGTCTACCCAGTGGATGGGCTGTCTAAGGCGTTCCTGGCCCAGATAAAGGTCTACCCCAGGGGTTTGGGAAAACCGATCTACCGTGTGGATGGGTGGCCTAATGCAGTCCTGGCCTGGACAACAGGTCTACCCAAGGGGTTTGGGACAACAGGTCTACCCAATGGGCCGAGGACACAAGGTCTACCCCACGGGCCTGGGACAACAGGTCTACCTCAGGCCTCTGGATAACAGGTCTACCCTGAATGGGCTGCTTAATGAGAAGACCAGGATAACAGGTCCACCCCATGGGCCTGGGACAACAGGTCTACCCTCAGGCCATGCTGCCGAACTCGAGGTCCGGCATGGGGAACACAGGTCTACCCAAGGTATCGGGGACACCAGGTCTCCCCTGTGAATGGGCTGCTTAATACGAAGACCAGGACAACAGGTCTACACCAGGGGCCTGGGACAATCGGTCTACCCTGTGGATGGGCTGCCTAATGCCAAGTCCTGGCCTGGACAACAGGTCTACCCCATGGGTTTGGGACAACAGGTCTACCCCATGGGCCGGGGACACAAGGTCTACCCCATGGGCCTGGGACAACAGGTCTACCTCAGGCCTCTGGATAACAGGTCTACCCTGAATGGGCTGCTTAATGAGAAGACCAGGACAACAGGTCTACCCCAGGGGCCTGGGAGAACAAGTCTACCCTCGGGCCAGGCTGCCGAACTCGAGGTCCGGCATGGGGAACACAGGTCTACCCAAGGTATCGGGGACACCAGGTCTCCCCTGTGAATGGGCTGCTTAATACGAAGACCAGGACAACAGGTCTACACCAGGGGCCTGGGACTATAGGTCTACCCTGTGGATGGGCTGCCTAATGCCAAGTCCTGGCCTGGACAACAGGTCTACCCCATGGGTTTGGGACAACAGGTCTAACCCAGGGGCCTGGGACAACTAGGGCCAGGCTGCCGAACACGAGGTCCGGCCTGCGGACAACGGGTCTACCCCAGGCATCGGGGACACCAGGTCTTCCCAGTGGATGGGCTGTCTAAGGCGTTCCTGGCCCAGATAAAAGGTCTACCCCAGGGGTTTGGGAAAACCGATCTACCGTGTGGATGGGTGGCCTAATGCAGTCCTGGCCTGGACAACAGGTCTACCCCACGGGTTTGGGACAACAGGTCTACCCCATGGGCCGAGGACACAAGGTCTACCCCACGGGCCTGGGACAACAGGTCTACCTCAGGCCTCTGGATAACCGGTCTACCCTGAATGGGCTGCTTAATGAGAAGACCAGGACAACAGGTCTACCCCAGGGGCCTGGGAGAACAGGTCTACCCTCGGGCCAGGCTGCCGAACTCGAGGTCCGGCATGGGGAACACAGGTCTACCCAAGGTATCGGGGACACCAGGTCTCCCCTGTGAATGGGCTGCTTAATACGAAGACCAGGACAACAGGTCTACACCAGGGGCCTGGGACAACAGGTCTACCCTGTGGATGGGCTGACTAATGCGAAGTCCTGGCCTGGACAACAGGTCTACCCCATGGGTTTGGGACAACAGGTCTACCCCATGGGCCGGGGACACAAGGTCTACCCCATGGGCCTGGGACAACAGGTCTACCTCAGGCCTCTGGATAACAGGTCTACCCTCAATGGGCTGCTTAATGAGAAGACCAGGACAACAGGTCTACCCCAGGGGCCTGGGAGAACAGGTCTACCCTCGGGCCAGGCTGCCGAACTCGAGGTCCGGCATGGGGAACACAGGTCTCCCCAAGGTATCGGGGACACCAGGTCTCCCCTGTGAATGGGCTGCTTAATACGAAGACCAGGACAACAGGTCTACACCAGGGGCCTGGGACAATCGGTCTACCCTGTGGATGGGCTGCCTAATGCCAAGTCCTGGCCTGGACAACAGGTCTACCCCATGGGTTTGGGACAACAGGTCTAACCCAGGGGCATGGGACAACTAGGGCCAGGCTGCCAAACACGAGGTCCGGCCTGCGGACAACGGGTCTACCCCAGGCATCGGGGACACCAGGTCTTCCCAGTGGATGGGCTGTCTAAGGCGTTCCTGGCCCA